>NC_061114.1:147152363-147252228 GCF_002878395.1 Capsicum annuum
AAGCAATAAATCAAAAATTTCACTTACCAGACCCTTGCGAAAATCTTCAACAATCTTATTTTGAATTTTCCTACTTTGTGACTGCATTCTAGAAATATGTCCTGCTCTATACTTGGTTCTCCAACCACTTACTTCTGGAAGCAACTCATTCAATAGAGACCGAAGAACAATGATTGTAATAGCATAAAACTCACAAATTCAATTGCAAATATGAGCAGCTAATTTCTACAAGTTTTACAATCATTTATCTTCCTTAACTAATCTGTACAAAATATTTCTTGGCTTCACTGTAATTTTGATCTCTAATGATTACTAGGATGGGATAGACAAGGATATCTCATGAATTGGAATAGGTTGGGATATCCTATGGGATTTTACTCATCGATTCAAGATTAAACTTAACATATAACCAGCCATCTAAATTTCTCAAATAATTGTAGAATACTAAAAATTATCTTAAAAAATAAAAATCAATAGTTTTCTACATTGTATTTCTTCTTCCGATAAATTAGGAGTAATATTTTACATTGTGAATGCAATAGCGTTTTACATTTTGGCTATGATAGAGTAAAGACACAATTACAATAGGCAGCAGAAATGGTAATAAGTGTTAAAAAAAATACTCTAGATACCTCAAGATTCATGTTATGTTGCCATGATACATAACACGACCGTGATAATTCTTCTTTTGTATTCATGTAAATTCTGCTCTATGAAGCTCCAGCTTCACTATAAATTACACAAAAAACAAAGGAAAGAAAAATTACTTTCAAAGAAAATAGTTCTCAAAATAATATGAATCAAGTTTCATATCGATATGAATCAGATATCTAAGATGCTCTTTTGAACGCCAAGATACAGCTAAGCAGTCAGCTAATATTGAACAAAACCTCATGTATATGATACTTAGGTGTCGTTTGGTGTGAGGTATAAGGGATAAATATTTTTGGGATAAAATGGACCATGTTTGTTGTGAGGTATTAATTAGTACCAATATTATTTATTTCACCATTAACACAATACTGATGGTAACTTTTTCCCAACTAAACGACCTTTTAGTGTTAATGACTAGGGAATGCAATAAGGTTCATGGAAAATATCCAATATCTCTATAAGGACTATGCAGTGTCACGATTATATAGTTCAAAAGGCACCATACTTATACTCCATTACAAATCTTTAAAACCAGCAGAAGAAGAAAAGACCATAAATGTAATAGCAACCTAGGAAGAATGATTATATGAGATGTTATAGTATCTCATAAGAGAAATAATAAATGGCTAATCTAGAACTAAAGGAGGACCATAGCATATTTCAGAAATGGATTAACAATCTCGACGACAATAACTACTTAACATTCGAGCTTTTACATATAGATGCATTACCCAGGAAAGTTAGATTCATCTCATACTTAATGCCCCATAACATTAAGTTCTTTAAACTATTATTCAAATAATTAACATCTTGACTCTTTCTTATACTTCCATATGAACGAACAAGCTGAAACACTCAATTCTTACCTGTCATATTCATAAACTGTGTCGAGACCAACGATGTCAAGGTCTAAATAGAGCACCAAATCTTGGATAACTTAATATCATTTTTCCACTCTGAGATGCATTCCATTGATTTTCAACTCTGCATTTCACTCCGATCATTTTCTAACTAAACTTAATATTTGGACTCCGTTGATTTTCAGTAGCCATTTTCAACTAAGAACAAATCCTAAGTGAGAAAATATGAGTAACCCCTGCAGCCAACGACAAATTTTGCAGCCATTTTAATCCACATGAAAAATAAAAGTCAAGCTATTCGCATCAATTAAGACTGAATTGAGCTGGAAAAGCTAAGAACGAAAATGAAAACTCAAAATAAAAAGAGATGAAAAATAGAAGTCCGAATACCAATTCCAGCTTTACGAAAAATAATCCAATAATGGAAGGATGTAATAATTCAATTTTCTACTCCACGCTTTGCCATTCTTACCCGAAAATTCCCAATTTCATTTGCCTCTTAACACCTGTTATGCCTCGAGTTAGCCTTTCTTACTTTTCCTTTGCCTATATAAATCTCTACTCCATGCAGCTCATTTTCATCACAAAATCAAACTTAATTGCCTTGTGTCTAAAACAGCAAAAAAAAAAAATATGGGTTCCACTGGTGGTATGGGAGACATTGGTGGAATGGGAGCCATAGGTGGACAGTATGAAAATCAAGGCACTGTTTAGATTCCTCAACTTCTCAATGAGAGGGGGAGAAGATAAGGATATCAACGGAGAAGCCATATAAATGGCAGATCGACGGATTGTGCGGTACTTTCCTAAGCTTTTCCACTTCCAAATGTGTGTTTACTTTCCTAATTCAATTTTCTAGATTATTTTTGTTAATTTTGGACTGATTTTGTGGGCTTGGCATTGGGCTACCCCTTCTATAATAGAATTATTTTTTTAATAAAATCTGACCCATTGGGTCATTTGATAACAAATTATTTTTCTATATTTTTTCCTATATTCTCAAAAAATATATATCTATATCTATATGTATATATATATATATATATATATGAAATATTTTAAATGGGTGTGCATTTTAAATATATAAAAAGACATTCAAAATTATGATTATAAATATTTTTTTTTGGTGAAATTCTCATTTTATAGTTATTTACTTAATATTTAAATGTATTAATCTTTTGGTGACTTGCTAAAAAGAAAAACATGTCATATGAATTGAAATAAAGATAGTTTAATATTATAGGTCAAAATTTAATTTTATATCAAAAGTGAAAATTGAATTTCTGAGAATGATGATGAAGGTATTACACATGTGTAGATTCTTTCAAACAAAATTATACAATTCATGTTCAAATATATTTAAGAAAAATATTGATTTTAAAAATTTTGCTTTTAGTGTACGTCTATAAAAACTTGAATACAATTTCTCATTGAGTTATTCGTCCATAAAATCTAAACTATTTATAATGTTTACACAAAATTTAAAATAATTGATACTGTATACCATACAAAATGTTATTAAATATTAAAAATGACCCAAAATAAGTTCGAGAATAAAATATTATAGTTAATAATTTTTAAAAGTGATAAGTAAATAATAATTGGATTATCTTTTTATTATTTGTGGGTCGACAATATGTGTGTGTGTAAGGGGGGTTAATTTCATTGAGAAATAATGTTATGTTTGAAATATTCAAATTTAGATATTTAACTATCAAATAACTAAAAATGATATTTTGATATTATCCGCGCATCGCGCGGATACATGTTCTAGTAACTAATAAAATTTAAGTCCAACGCTTAATTATCTTTTGTAGGATTTAGGTTTAGTGAGTTATTTTATAGGATTCAAGTTAGTTGGACGGTAGTTTGTCTATCATCTAATGTCCACCTTATCATAAATATTTATCTTAAATTATTTATTTACTCCCTTTGTTCTTAAATATTATTTTTTTGGAAAAATTCTTTTGGCCATAAAAATTTGATTCAAATTTGGCCACAATAAAAAAGGTCATGTTCACACTATAAATCCGATTTTTTTTTTTACATTTACCCTTTCTTTCCAAATTTAAATATTCTCTTAATTTATTTTTCAATACATGGAAACTTTCAACTTCTCAGATTCCCGTGATTTCAAATTCCTATAAACACATTTCTACTTCCAATTAGCAAATATGAGTAGGCTATTCCCGCAACACATTTCTATTCCAAGGAGTAGCATTCCTATTAAAAAACAAGCATATATATAGAATTACAAGTTTTAAAAAAATTCTCTATACGTACACAAATATATAGAGAGAGATTTTCTTCTTAATTTTTCATTGTCATATTGTAATCCCATAATTCTCTGCACCAGGTAGTTTATCTGTTGCAGCATATAACCGACCTGTTGCAAGGATGAGTAAACCGTTAGAAACCATAAAAACAGATCACTAATTTGTTGCACCAGGTAGTTTATCTGTTGCAACATATAACCAACCTGTTGCAACGGATGAGTAATCCTTTGGAAATAGTAAAAATAGATCACTAATATGTTGCACCAGGTAGTTTATCTGTTGCAACATATAACTAACCTATTGCAAGGATGAGTAAACCGTTGGAAACAATAAAAACTACCCCCCACCGGCCCTTCTCCTTTACGAGTTTGGATTTTTCGCGTCATTTCAGTTGTCGTGGGATCACTGATCTATTGCACTAGGTATTTTATCTGATGCAACATATAACCAACCGTTGCAATAGATGAGTAAACCGTTGGAAACCATACAATAGATCACTAATCTGTTGCACCAGGTAGTTTATCTGTTGCAATATATAACCAACCTGTTGCAACGGATGAGTAATCCGTTAGAAACTATAAAAACAGATTACTAATCTGTTGCACCAGGTATGTTATCAGTTGCAACATAGAACTGACCTGTTGCAATGGATGAGTAATCCGTTGAAAACAATAAAAATAAATCACTGATATGTTGAAACATATCACTCATCTATTGCAAAATGAGTTATCTGTTGGATCAATATTGTTTAGATTTCTTCCAAACAGAAGAGTCGTCTGTCGCAACAGATGAATGATCTGTTAGATTGTTCATCTGTTGCATCAAATGTTTTCATCTGTTGCACCAGATGTCTTCATCTGTCGCATCAAATGTTTCATCTATTGCAATACTATTTTTACCAAGACAAACAACAAATCAATCCAGCAACACTAACACATCACATACACACACACTAAGAACATCAACTGTGAAAAAAAATCACCAACAAATTCGAATCAAAAGCACGACAACAAGAAGAAAAAATGTCAAAAATTAGGGTTTTATTCAGTCCATATTTTAATATTAGAAGAGTAGTTGGCTCAAGTTTCTTCATAATTTTTTACCTGTGAAAAGGTAAATGAGACGACGAAGAACTCGAAGTTGTTGTCGTTGGAGAAGTCTTCACGTCAATTGACGGTTGAAAGTCGAAAGGAAGCTCGCCCGACTATTTTTTGCTGGAGGTTGAAGTCGCCAGGATTGAAGAGAGAATTTTACAGAAATGTTGGTTGGGAGAGAGTTGAGAGAAGTTGTCGAGAGAGAGAGGAGAGAGACTGGTTGATTTGGATTGAAGAGGGGTGTGAGTTGATTTGTATTTTTAAAAAGATTAGAAAGTTTTGAAAATATTAATCAAGTCCATAATTAACTTAATCAAGTTTCCTAATGATATTTGACCCTTTAAGTTGATCAATGTCATTAACCCTTCATTCAAGACTTGAAAACACATTTCCTTCAATTTTCTCACTTCTTTGAACCTTCTCTATTTTCTTTCAATTAGTTGGAATGTTTCATATAAAATTTTTTGAGAAAATGCATCATTTCACCTTGAATTTGTCACCACAACTTACGTTAACATTTAAACTAAGTTTCGTTTATTTACCCCCTTAACATCTTTAAAGTTTATTGATTTCAACACTTAAGGTTGAATACCACTCTCACAACAGAGAGTGTATTACACGCGCCACGTCAGTGCCATATCATCACGCAAAAAAATATTTTTTAAAAAGATTAAAGATATTAAGAGGTAAATAAATAAAAGTTTAGTTTAAATGCTAACGTAAATTGTGGTGACAAATTCAGGGTGAAATGATGCATTTTTTCAAAAAAAATTATATGAAACATTCCAACTAATTAAAAGAAAATATAGAAGGTTCAAAGAAGTGAGAAAATGGAAGGAAATATGTCTTTTTAAGTCTTGAACAACGGATTGATGACATTGATCAACTTAAAGAGTAAGAGATTTCTTAGCAAATGCTTGAGAAGAGATTCAAGAAAAAAATGGGACGGCTAAATAACTCCTCAAACATCCATTTCTTGAAGACTCCAATTCGATTTCGACGACAATTCAAACATTCTTGATCAAGACATGAAATTCAGTAGAGAAATCAGAAACACAGATTATACTATACAAATAGTAAGTTCAATGGATAGATTCTTTAAAGGGTAAGTAAATTGGGCCTCAATTTAGGCAAACTAAAGTACTGTTGGACTGATGAGATTTGGATCACATTAGAACTTTTGGAGATTGTAGAATTGAGAAAATTATTTGATTTGTGAAAAATTAAATTTATTATACATTTCTTGTTCTTCTTGATAATGAATGTTCAAAGAAATATGTTAAAATCTACAATTTTTCACACACATTTTTTTCTCTCTTAAAGAAATTGATGAAGTGAAAAGAAATATGGAGATGGAGGATTAGACCAAGGAAAGGGGATATTGGGGTGTGGAGCTTTAAGAAAACAGATTAGAAAAAGGGGTAAGGGGGTGGGCGGCACGAAAACGATGGAAGGGGGGGCATCTTTTTCACGAAAACGATGGAATGGGACTGGACGGGGGGAGGATGTATTTTTCTTTCTTTTATAGTATACTAGCTTAATCCTTAAATTTTTTACATTATGTATAATTCTATCATTTAATTAAAAGTTTTATTTGTTTGGTTGATAAATTCTATGTTAGACATATAATATTATATTTAGATTGATGAAATTTACATAACGATATTTTAAGTTGTTCAAACTTTTGTGACATTAATAGTCAATTATAATTTTAAAATAATTTAAGTTCTTAATTATTATGATTTATAATTTTTTTTTTTTTATTCTACTAAGAGAAAAAATATTTTTTCACCCCTGAACTTGTTCGCATAACTTACTTTAACACTTAAACTTAACTTCCATTTATTTACCCCTTTAATATCTTTAAAGTGTATTAATTTCACCCATCAAAACTGAATACCATTCTTACAATGGAGAGTGTGTTACACCCGCCTACACATCAACGCCACGTCGGATCCACATCATTGCCACGCAGAAAATTCAATTTTTCTAAAAAAAAATTAATCCCCCACACATTATTTTTATATATTTTTTAAAAAAATTTAAAAATATATTTACTATTTTATTTATATATATATATATATATATATATATATATATATATAATATAAAAAATAAAAAAACGCCCCCCCCCCCCCCCCCCTCATTTTCATTCTTCTTCACAACCCCCTACCCACTCTGCCCCTACCCTGCAAACGCAGCCCCTCCCTCCCTTTCTATCTTTTTCAAATCACCCCACCTCACCTCCATTTTCTATCTTCTTCAAATTTAAAGCATATTACCAATAACCATTGTTGTTCCATTAAGCAAAAAGAAAGTACCAATTATTCCTTCATCAAACCACCAATTCAAGAAACAACAATGCAATAGCATTACCACATCCCAATTCAAAATTCTTCATTCCGACATGTTACGACAAAACTCACCGAAAAACGATAAAAACAAATCCACAAAAAAATATACACATAAAATTAACACCACCACCATCATTAACACCACCATTGACGGACCTCAAAATTACAATATTAATTCCACCAATGACCATCATTGACGGACACATCCTTCAAACCACCACCTCCTCAATTTTTATTTATAATACCATTAACGAACAATTATTAATTATGGACTCAAACCCCCCCAAAACAGAATAAGTACTTTACAATTCTGTTGGTGGCAAAGAATTATCAGTTCAAAGGAGCACATGAGAAAAACTTTGCAGCTCCTGGAGGCTTTCAACTATGGAAGTTAAACTAAGTTTGTTGTGAATGATCCTATTGAAAAGTATGCCCCAAATTCTCCATTCTATCGATAGGGAAACTCTTAGATTCATCCTTTCTGCTTGCTACATCTACACTGCACATACTATATTTTATACATCTAATGAATTTGTTAATGATGAATTTTGAAAAAAAAGGTGAATTTAATTGTTGAGGCAGTGAAGGGGAGGAGCTGCAACAGCTGGGAAAAGAAGGGAAGGATGGGGGATTTTTTTATTTTCTTTTCTCTTTCTGTATAATAAAGTGAGCCCTTAAAAAAAAAAAAAAAACTCACGCATTTTTTTTTTCTGTCACGTCAGTTGTAAGGGTTGTATTTAATTCACTCAAAAGTTATTAAGGGGGGTAAATAATTGCCCGATTAATTTAGAATTTAAAGTAAGTTTTGGCGACAAGTTTAGGGGGGGCTTTGATGTCTTTTCTCTTCTACTAATTAGAAGTGACATAGTAAAATTATTATAAAAAATACTTGTGAATTTTTTTAAATGGCTCCATATAAGACGTCATGTTAATTTAAAACATAAAAAATTAATTTATCATTTTACGTCTATTTTACCTTTATTTATTAAATATTATTAATTTTTTAATACTTAAATGACTTATAATAATTAAAGATGGGTAATTTAGTAAAATTACGATTGAAGTGGTTGAAACAATCATGTCATAAATATCTATTTTAGTTTTTTATTAAATATTATTAATTTTTTAATATGTAAATGACTTATAATAATTACTTAGGGGTAATATAGTAAAATCACGATTGAAACAGCTGAGGCAGGCATGTCGAACATGAGCAGCGTGCTTCAGCTACTTATTGTGACTTCTTATAGATGATATTAATAATATTATTTTTTAATGCTTAAATAACCATAATAAGTAATTGAGGATGACATGGTAAAATACGATTGGAGCCGCAAAGCTGACATATATTAAAAGTGATATAGCATAATAACTATAAAAAATTACTTGTGAAAATAACCTAAGTGAGCCTCATATAAGACGCCAAACTAATTTAAACCATCAAGAGTTAATTTATTGTTTATGTCTATTTCATCTTTTTTATTAAATATCATTCATTTTTTAATACTTAGATGACTTATAAGAATTAATTAGGGGTGATATGGTAAAATAATGATTGAAGCAACTGAAGCAGACATGTCATGAATGTATATTTTACTTAGCTGTATTAAATAATATTAATTTTCTTATACGTAAATTACTTAATAATTAATTAAAGGTGATACAGTAAAAACACATTTGTAGCAGCTGAAGCAGACAGTTGAAACAGGCATGCCGACCGGCTGCCTGCTTTAACATGAAACTTCCTCAGGGGTGATATAATAAAATCGTGATTGAAGCAACGAAGTAGACTTGAATGAATTATAATAACTAATTAGCAGTGATGTAACAAAAATAATATATAAAAAATATTTTTGAAAAAAATTAAGTGGATCTAATATAAGACATCAAGTTAATTTATTATTAAATATTATTAATTTTTTAAAAATTAGATGACTTTATAATAATTTTTAACATTAATTTTTAATATTTAGATGACTCATAGTAATTAATTAAGGGTGATATAGTAAAATTACGTCGAACCAACCGAAGCAGATAGATCAAAATATTTATTTTTTTTAATTAAATATTATTGGTTTTTAATATGTAAATAATTTATAATAATTAATTAGAGGTGATACATTTTAATTACGATTAAAGCAGTTAGTTTTTTTTTTTTCAAATAATAATAAGTGGAACTTTGAGGAACTTAATAATCATTTTAAAAACTATCCTTTTATTAAATAGTATTAATATTATAATACTTAAATGAAATAATTTATAATAATTAATTAGGGATAATATAGTAAAATTTTGTTTGAAGCAGCTAATGAAGCAGGCAGCTGAAGCAGCCAGACGACCCTAAGCTGCTCAAGATTGCCGCTTCTATTATAGAGTAATATATATAATATATGTGGGACCATCTTTTTTTTAATCAAAATACGCGCCTTTTTTTTTCTTTTTCTTTTCATCAAATGTCAGGTTAGCTTGGGGTTGGTATTAATTAACTATAAAATTATTAAGGGGTAAATAAATAGGGAAAATGGTCAAATTTGCCTCTTTATATTGAGTATTAATATTTTTTCTTTATATTGGCATAACTAATATTGCTTCTTTTTAAAACTAGTCTAAACACTTCAAAAGTGCTTTTAAGCTCAAGTGCTGAAAAACTACTTTTATTCGACTAATCCACACGGACCCTCCTTCGGATAAAAAATAGGGCAAAATTCAGAAATAACATACTTCTCCTTTTAATTATGAGTTTCATAACAACAATTTCATAATTACATAATATAGCAAGTTATATTTTGTATTTTTATAAATTATTGCTATAAAAATATAAATACATATGATTTTTACTTCCCTTATAATCGATATGTATTTTATATTTTTGTAAACTGTTGCTACAAAAATACAAATACATATACTACAAAATGTAATTTGATAAAAGTGTTGCTATTTTTTGTAATTTAATACTTAAGTATGCTACTTTATGTATTTTTTCCTAAAAAATACTCCATCGTTTAAAAAAGAATAACCTACTTTGACTTGACACAAAGTTTAAAAAAATAAAGAAGACTTTTGAATCTTGTGACCTTAAATTAAAGTAGTGTCAAATGTACCAAATGTCCTTTAATCTTATGGTCATAAACATTTCAGGTGAAAAATTGAAATTAAAATATTACCAAAAAAGAAAAAAAGGTCATTCTTTTTTAAATGGACTAAAAAGAAAATTAGGTCATTCTTTTTGAAACGAAGGGAGTATAAAGAAAATAGATATAATTCAAGTTCAATATTTTTTTATATTTGTTATATATCGGGTCATGATAATTTAGTACTTCAAATCTAGTCTATGAAGATCTAGAAACCTCGACAAAATCTTGAAGTAGGGTTGTAGGCAATAAAATTTTATTAAATTAAAATCGTGCAAAATTTGGATTACACTAAATTCAAAATATATTAATCTCAAATAAATAATGCAGATTAATATAATTGAATTAATTATTTAAGTCCAAACAAATGGATTTAAATAAAGTCTAATATTTATTGAACTAGTTCATTAATTTGGACTACAAATGATGAATCCACTTTATTAAGCTCAAGATATTGTTATATTCTAGAGACCCAAATAAGCGTCACGTATCAAATGACGTGACATGCCAAATCAAGTGAAGGAGTCGATAGAAGCTCCACATGTCAAAATGATGCAACAAACCTAATGAAATCAAAAGACCATAAAAGGCGTCACGTGACTTGGATTTAATTGGTTAAAAGAAGTTCACCTTCATCATGACTCTTCCCTTTCTACAACTATAAATAAGGGTCTCATAATTCAGGAAAAAACCCCTAGAACTCTAACAAGAAGCAAGAGAAAGCTCGTGGATCAAATGCCGCAATTTCTCTACAAAACTCAAGCATTCAAATCAAATTCATCAAAATTTAAGATCAAGGCCGCAATATTCAAGAACAAGCTCAAAAATCCTTGAATTCAAGCATAAGTCAAGATCAAGTCCATCAAATCTGCATATCAAGTTCAAGATCAAGCTAGAAGCCTTTGAATTTTATATTTGAAAAGACGAATCAGAGAATTTATAGATATTGTAACACTCACATATTGAAATCAATAAATTGATTATTACAATATTTTTCTTGTCTCAAATTATTTATATTCGATCTCGAAATTTTATTGTCCAACACCAACCAAACAACATATCCCATGTATTAGCCCACATTAAAGAAAAAATTCAGATATGACAGTTTTTACTGGCACAAAAAACGAAGAATGACATGTTATCGACAACTCACATTTATTTTATATTGGCTTAAGTCATACTCTAAACTTGTCTCAAAATTTTAATTTAAACCCCTCAACTCCGGTATGTACCTATCAGACCCCTAACTTAAAATTTGAACCATTTGAATATTTTTTTGCCAATCAGCTAAACACATAAAGCGTGTGCAACACATAGGCGATGATGTGGCAAAAATGATGAATTAAACAGTAACATTTGGCATTGAATCTAAAAGTAATTAAAAAATATTACATAACTAATTAAATTATAATTATAAAATAATTATAACTTAAAAAAAAAACTAAACACCCCTCCCCCGTTTATCTTGTACTCAAAAAACTCCGACGTAACTCCATTTTTTCCGACAATTTTTCCTCTTTTAAAATGACAAATGAGATGGAGAAAACTCAAAATGAATTGAGGAAGATGAAATAGCTTGTTGATTTATGAAAATAGCATTTTGATTTTTGCGTTTGAATCAAATTTATAATTTTGTTGATTTGTGGAAAAAAAAGAATTTACATTTTTCCGGCAAACTCCCATTTCTTCGGGCGAACTCCCATTTTTTTCGGCAAAGTCCCATTTTTTTTATATTTACACCTAAAATTTTTGATAAACTTGTTGGATTTACATTTTAATTAGAGTGACGATCTTTGTTTGGAGGTGGTCGGGTATGGAGACGAAAGAATGACGGGGAAAAATTAAGAACGAAAAAATTTCAAATCGAATTCAACCATAAATAACAAAAAAAATTTAGAAAAAAATAAAAAGTAGAAAAAATGGGAGGAAAATTAAGTTTAAAAAAAAAGAGGAAGAAGATGAAGGAGGGGGGTACCGGATGGGTGTGGGGGCGGATGGATGAAGATGAAGGTTGAGGTTTTTTTTTTTTACTTAAAATTTTTTGGAGCTCTCAATGCCATTTGTCACCTTTTTATTTGTGATTTAGCAAAAAATTCATCTCTCATGCGCCCATTTTGAGTGATTATCACGCGACGTGCCATGTGGGCGAAAAAGGCCTGGGTGGACAAATTTCGAGTGGGTTAGGGACTTGATAGGTACAGGCCTGAGTTGAGGAGTTTTAAGTGAAATTTCGAGACAAGTTTAGGGCCTATCGATGACTTAAGCTTTTTATATTTTATACTAGCCATGCAAAACATAAACTTCTCGCGCTAATTTTTTTTTTTTTTAAAAAAAGGAACTTCAAAAAGTTTAAAGGAAAAGTAAGAAAGAGAATGGTAGATAAACTTCACTATATGCTCCCCCTCCCAAATTTCACATGGGGATAGACGATGGATTTCAAACAGTGTAGGCGAGCGTTTCCAAATGGAAAATACCAAGAGAAGTAGTTGTTTACATTCAAGTTGTTGAAGTCCCCGGATCAAGTAGATTTAACTATTTTAATAATGCTATGGATACTAAATGGATATTTCACTAACCTTAGCTTGTCGATACGTTTCAAGAATGCGATGATATTGCTAGCGTGCTTCTGGAGAGTCAACCATCGATAGCACCCTCGAGACAGCATCATTAATAGCAGCATCCACTCTGTGTTTGCGGAACAACTTGAGAATATCTTCATCCTCACTGTCCTCGATGGGTTCTTCTTCTAGTCGTAATCCCCGAAGACCAACACCCCGTCGACGCCATCTTAGCACCACCTTCTCTAAAATACCCACAGCCCAACATACCTTGTATTCCTTTCTAACCTGATATCCTCGTAAATGAGCCTGCCAAGGAAATCACAAAGGTCACAACCTCTTTCTGCTTTACAATTTTTGCCAAATCTGCAATATCCCCCACCCCCCTCTCCTCCCCCAATCCCACTCGATAAAAATGAGAGCAGCTAAAACATGTAACATCTAAATTGGTGACATATTTTCTTTAAAAGTCTGTCTTCTTTAGTTTCTCAGAAGACAGGTAGTCACAAATGAGGTTTGAGAAGCACCTGTATCTTCACTACTTTCTGGCGAAATGCAAGGAAGTCTTTCCGGCCTTTCCATCCCCGATATTTCTTCTGGATAGATAACGCTGCTGAGTTATAGTCCTGCATGTTACGGAATGTCAACTTTGAGGCAGCTGAATGACAAAAAACATCGTTTGAGAGGATACAATATTCATCTCCGCAAGTGGTAGCAGCATGCACAGCTTCTCTCAGTCGTCTCTTCCTGATGAATTTGCTTGGAGTGCCAATTGTATACGAGCAGCAGCTTGAGAGGCATTGCGGACTGCATCTAAAGTATCCCTTAGATAGAGCTGATCCTCGTGTATGACAGGACTCATGGTTGATATACTATTAATTGTTTTTTCTGCTTCGATGTCAGCAGTCCCCTTTGAGACCTCACTTTCCTCTAATGTGAGGGACGCAAGATGACTGGTGAGAGCCGCCTCTGAAAGATAACCTGCAACTCTCTTGTGACCGCTGCTATAAGCAATTGAGGCAGCAGTTTTACCAAATGGATCTTGTGAAGACGGATCAGTAATAGCTCCAGCAAATGCACCGGAAGCTATGAGTGATGCAACCATTTTTTCCCTAGCACAGGTAAGCAGTTAGAATAGAATCAGCATCTGACACTGTAAAGGAATAACCGTAGCAACTGCACTGCACATGCAAACACACACAGACAGACGATAAGACAGGCATCTAACAGAGACTGTTCTAATAGACCAACAAATATTCGAATTACTATGCTACAGTAGTGAACAAAATGAATATAAGACCAAGTGAGCCCATCAGGCAGGCTTCTCCCTGTGCTTCTCCAAAACATTGCAAGAAAGCTATAGGGTTAAGAAATTTATATGCACCAAAAACCTCATTATGCCCCCCCCCCCGCCCCCCCCCCACACAGAGTCCGTTCAGAAGAGTGCAACGCTGTCCCAAGAAGCAGGGAGCGAGATAAAAAACCGAAGAAGAACATGATAGTCATTGACATTTCATGTGTGACCACACCAGGGGTTCTCATCAAAATCAGTGTAATAAAGTTTTGCAAACCTATTCTTCTCATGTTATCTATATATCACATGAATTTGGAAAGTGCAGATTCTGCATGACGGCACGCATTTTCTGGACTTCCACAGATAAATATGGTAATTATTCTTCACATAAAGATGTTATAACTCAGAGTGAGTCCAACAACTTCCATCTTTATTTTTCGAATGAATTTTTTTTACAGAATTGGCCAATTTTCTTAATTAACACTTCAAGATGTATCCTAACTCATAAGAAACTTCATGTTTATTTTTCCAACGTGCTAAAAGTTGTCGAAAACAACAATTTCATTCAACAAATATTGTAAGAAGTATCATAAGGAAATAGACAACGTTTTCCCCAGGTCAATAAAGTCACGAAAATCTTAATTTAAAATGTTAACTGATTTACGTGAACCAATACATGTATTTCAGTCTTTCTAGGATTAGCCCTTATATTTGGGTGTATAGGAGAGGTCTTACTTTCAAATCCAATTATTCTGGCTTTTTCCAGGGGATTGGTTCTCACTGAAGGTTATAAACCAATATTCTATTGATATTTAACTCACATATTTGACTTACTAGATATCTTAGTGTAGTTTATATTGTTAATTGAGTACTAAGCGAGTCATGGACAGTGGAGCTAGCAGTTGTCAAACAGCAAATACTATTTTATTACCTTCCGAAGCGTGCAGCCCAGTGCAGGGCAGTCCAGTCACTAATATCACGGAAGTTAGCACTTACTCCAGCATTTAAAATTGGGTGCAATGCCCACTCAAACCCTAGGCCAGCAATCATGTGAATTATCCCTTGTTCTTTCCTGGACAAGGAATAGCTCATTTCGTTATCTTTACTTGCAATTTGGATGAAAGCCGCTGTTGCAACTTGTTTTTCAAAAGCTCTTGAAGAAGCCAATCAACGGTTATTATTGATGTTGGCGTGCCAAATAAAAGAGATTCAATAACTTGGCTCCATGAATCTTCCTTTGCTTTGGAATTTTCCAAGATATCAGTGGTTGACTCAGAACCATATCCTTTCTGCATTGATGAGTCAGATAGAAGCATCTGCACAAATCTGACAAGTAGCAACAGTTCGTCTGAACTCTTAGAAGCTCCTTCTACTTCAGGTAGAATATTTTCACCACGGTCATCAATCTTAACACGGTATTCAAACTCTCTTACTTCACTGCATGACACCCCATTGCCAGTAGTAACACAGAGTGCGACTTTCCCTTCCTTAATGATCTGAACAGGAACTTCAATATCACCAAACATACAAGTCCACGTGTACTCTGATGGACTGCAGAGATATGATCCAACTATAACTATCTGCACCAATTCGATTGAGGTTCAAATAACTGGATAATGAAACATCCTGATGAAATTAAACTTTCAGAAGAATAAGGTAGCCAGTAGTTAACTTTAAAGAGCTTTCATCAAAACGCAAACTTCAAACATGCCAGATCATTTGGCAACGGATCAATTCATTACAAGTTTCAACTCTACATATGAAGTCGAAGATCACAGAGCTTGAGATTGCACATCTCTAAGGTTGAGATACGATATTTGAATTAGTCATCGTGCATTGGTTACTAAAGCTGGTTTAATCGTTTGTCTCTCTCTTTCTTTTTTTTTTTTGGGGGGGGGGGGGGGGGGTTGACTGTCAAATACCAAGTTATAACATAACTGGTTTTGTTTTGTTCACGAGAATCTTTCAAGTTTTTGTAAGCAATACATACAAAGAAGGTTATTGGCAGTGATAATGGTATTAGGTTGCTGGAAGACAACTCAGTGATAAAGATGTGGCCTAGAGGTCAATGAAGTAGGTTGAGCACTATGAGGTCTCAGGTTCAATGGCCCGGACACCACGGTTATCAAAAGGAAAAAAAAAGAAACGTACTTCCAGAGTTGCTTTGTTAGAGCATAAAAACTGAACTAAATTTTTGAAATTGCCTAAAACGTACACAAGCAGGCAGTTGTGATGTTACCATTACTTGCACAAACTGAAAAGAAATATTCTACGAACACCACAAAAGATGAACAGTGGACATGTTCAACAATAACCACTTAAAGAATCACTAAACCATGAAATATACCTTTGTTTCCTCAGATGCATAACCCCAATCAGGAGACATATCATGTATAGTAAATTTCTGCTTCTGGACAATGGTTAAGCTCATATCAGCTTCAGATGAAATTCCAATCTGATCTTGGTCAAATATTGTTGTACAATGGTCAAGAAAGGATCCAAAAGTATTTATTTGTGCACGTGCAAGATACTTGAAATCCTCGAATTGCTTAAGATATGTCACAGAAGCTACAAAGCAACAGGGGCTTCTTTTCTGAGATTTAGATATTATGCAAGATTCTGGATGTAGAAAGTATAATTTTCCAACTAATCAAAAAAGGATCATCTGGATTTTCCTAAAGAAGCTTACATTTCAGAGATTCCTTTCCACCAATTTAGGCCACCTATCGCTTTTGGTTGCTACTTCTATTGGTTTACTTCCTGACGAAGATTGTAGAATTCCCTGAATGAGTGCTGGAAGATAGAGAACGAAGCAAATATTGAAAAAAATAGCTGAAATAAATAGCTATTAGAGGCAGAAGAATTATTTGGATAGGCCCAGAAATAACATCAAATATGGTTTATATATTTAATGAGTGCCAGTTTGAGCACATGAACTTTCTACTAAGCATACACAGAATTAGCTGCAGTGACAAGCAGCAAGGACTCAATAATCCTAATGACACATGGGTGCATATGACCATGCAAATAAAAGTACAGGCATTTGAAATAAAAGTTAATTTCAAAGACATTTCCTCACATTCTCGTCCAACTTTTCAAAACGTTTGGCTTGTGACAGAGCAGCCGGAGAGCTCCTGCAGTGATCCAGCATCTCTTTCCACATGTTAGCATCCAGGTTCACAAGTTGATGCTGAGATTCACTGCTCTCACCTACAAATGACACTATTATCAGTATTCCTAAGTATTTTCAGCTCCTAAATTAGAAACACATGAGCATCCAAGGGTATGGCCTAGTAGTCAATGAAGTGGCTGAGAACCATGACATTTCATGTTCAAATCATAGCTAAGACAAAACACTAGGTGATTTCTTCCATCTGTCCTGGCCTTAGTGGATAGAGTTACCTGGTACCTGTTGTTGGTGAGAAGCAACAAGTATCCCATGGAATTATTCGAGGTGCGCGCAAGCTGGCTGGACACCATGGTTATAAAAAAAAATAGAAATATATAAGTCCTTAGTACTTGCTGCTACTAAATTAGAAAGAAATTATTGCTCAAGAAAAGGAAGATAGAAAGTCTCAGACATGGCAGTAAATGTCAATGTCCAGCACCAGCCTCATGTAACCACATGTTACCACTGCTGATGCTATCAGAAACCAAAAGGTTTCACATAAAGAATAATTTGTAGATAACTTCAAACAAATAAAAACATAAAAAAGAGGTACACTTCCTTGATTTGCAATCGTATAAGAACTATGACTAGTTATGCCTTCAAAAACATTATCGCAACCAGGGGGGAACAATTTAGGAAACGACTAAACGGCCTCAGTTTGTCTAACTCATGACTAAACTGGCAGAAGCCAAGTTATAATCAAACATTCATCAGAAGTATGCTAACTACGGAACATGAAAAATGGAGGAATTCTATTTTAAGTATTGCTTCTCAAACAAGCTATCAAAAGGACTA
The DNA here is from genome assembly GCF_002878395.1 of Capsicum annuum. Lineage (NCBI taxonomy): Eukaryota > Viridiplantae > Streptophyta > Magnoliopsida > Solanales > Solanaceae > Capsicum > Capsicum annuum. The sequence goes on from NC_061114.1 coordinate 147,170,549, forward strand.
GCATTCAAACAAAAGACACTCAATTGGGTAGTGAGAATACTTTTATAAAATAGCTTTTCAAAAAAATACTTTTAAAAAAACATAATTCGTGTTTGATAAATTTATTCGAAAAGTACTTTTGATAATCAAATTATGGTTGAATAATTTCTTTCAAGAAGTGTTTTTTTGAAACAAATGATCTAAAAGAACATATATCAATAGATTTTTATTACTAAAATCAAATTATAGAGAAAAATTATTTTAAATATCTATCATAAAAATTTTAATTAATTTTTTTAAGTTAATTAAAAAGTACGTACTCTAAAATTTTAAATCAATATTTATATACATAAATACATTAAAAAAATTAAATGATAATCTATTACTTAAATAATTTAAATATTACTTAAAACATAAAACAAAAATAAATATAGAAGTTATTTCATAAATTAAATCACTATATATGAAAAATTAACGACAAAAATAATTAGACCTTCATACATCACAAAAATTCTCAACAATTTCATCCCTAATTTTATTACGCAGTGTCTCCATACTTGTAAAATATCTGTCTTGTATTTCTGAAGGTATACCAAAAGGCTGGTCTGCTTCTTCGATCTCTGTGATAATGCCTTAGTTAGCATAATAGTTGAAGTCCTTTTTAATATATTTTTACGGTATCAAAATTTATACACTATATTTTATGTTACTTTTCATGAATTATTTATTTAAAATTAAATATTCGAGAAAAAATTTATATATGATATCAAAATGCAATCTTGCAACGTGATTTATCTGTCAATTGTTATCATTAATAATAATAACATAATTTATATATTCTTTAGTTATCATCATCAATGATATTTTCAAATTTATTTAAAGAAAATGAGTGAAAATAAAATAATAATATACAAATCATAAAAAATTATAACGTGAATATAAAATATAAATTTTTAAAAATCAAACATTAATATCTATATCTATCTATCTATCTATCTCTCTCTCTCTCTCTCTCTCTCTCTCTCTCTCTCTCTCTATATATATATATATATATATATATCTGTGTGTCTGATAGGGATAATTTTGTCATAAAAAAATAATTTTTTGCTTTTGCTTCTGCTTATTTTGAGAAGCAGAAATTTTCTGCTTCTTTCCAAAAACAGAAAAATTATTTCTGCTTGTTTTTAAAAACACTTTTGCATGTTTACCAAACACCCTTTTTTTTAATTTTTTCTTTCCTCAAAGTAAGTGCTTATTTTGGGAAATAAGCAATCCCAAACAGGCTATTAAAAAGGAAGGAACACCATTTATAATTTACTAGAATACTATAGGTGAGTTGCACGTGTACCATATATTTTTAAGAATAAATGTATAAAAAATATATTAGTTATGTTATATATAGTAAATATCTATTTTATCATACATACTAAATGTTTATTTATGTAAAAGTTAGAAACCCCAAGATTAGTTTTCCCTTATAAATTAAGGGTTTTCCTTTGTTGTAATAAACCCATCAAGAATCCCTCTAGAGAAATAAGAATTATTTTCTATTCTCTCTCTACACTTCTTCTTTATTCTTTATTATTTTATAACACGTTATCAGTACGAGACTCTGTCAAACAAGGCGAGATTATAAAAATAAAGGTAATTTCAAGGTTAGTAATTCCTTATGTTATTTGTCTTATGCTACTAATGATATAATTATTGTTGAATTGGAGAAAAAAAATTGGTTTGGAACCAATTATGCTTTAAATTTATTCATGAAGAACAATATTGTTAAAAGATATGATGATGAATTTAAGTCTCATCTCATTAAGAGGGTAAGACAATGGGCTAAAAGTTTCAATGCACCATGATGATAAGATGTTGGGTTTAAATCTCATCGATTTATGCCCAAAATGCGTTTATATGGATAAGACGTTGAGTTTGAATCTCAATGCACTATATTAATAATATTATGATGGCTATGATAAACCGATATATTTTTGGTGAAAGACATGAAATTTGTCTCATTGAATATGATCCATTCTCTAAAGTGAATGTGGTAGCATTGCATAATATGTCTAAAAGAGACAAGTGATTGAATGTACGAATATATGCGTGGTGGGACAATATGATAATTATCATCAAAAGTGGAAATATTTTTGTACGCTTATTATAATTATAATATATGTTAGAGAAAAATTCTCGACATTATATGTATGCCTCGATTTGCTCCTAAAGTAGCAATATCATGAAAGCAGTTATAAGCTATTATAATTTGATAGGTTTAAGGCACGATTATATTTCATTCTGAAGAATGAGAATTTTGATTATTATAAGCACGGATCCATTCCCTAGATGAATGTGTTAATATTTAGTAAAGCTTATCAATACAAACATGAACTTGATTGTGATAGTATCACAACTCACCTACGAAAGAGTCAAAATAATTGAGAAGAATGATTTTGAAATCTACTTCTGAAGTAGTAGATCTGAAGTTTATTCATGTAATAGTAAATCTGAAATTTACTAAAGAAAAAAATACATGTCATGGTAAACTTGGAGTTTACTAGTATAAAAGTTCATAAATTGATATGAACAATTGCGACATTTCAAAGATGTGCATAGTGAGTATTAAACGTATATTGAAGAACTAAAAAATTCTTCATGAACTTTTAATGTTGTTTATTTTCATGATAAGTTGGTTGGATCAACTAATGTTGGGATTTGATCCCTTAAAATTTGAAAAGTATAAAAGGTGAATAAGGGCTCGTTCACCTATCATGTGATATGTTGAAAAGATGCATCAATAAGATGATCACATATACATTTATTGTCAACCTACAGTTTGACATTCATAAAGTTGTTGCTCAATAAAATTGAGCTAAGAACATAGTTTTCAGATTGTGCAATTAAGAAAATTAATCTTGATAACGTCGGTTTGACATTGAATGTCTTCGATAAATTATTTAACCATTGCTAATGACGAACAAAAGCTTCATGTATTGGTTCAAAATATTATATACAAAAGTACTTGTGTGCATCAAATCAATAAATTATGATTAATTCCCTCTCAAAGTCGGTTCTGAGTCAGGAACCATACATTGTCCATCTAATAGTTTTGATATGCGGTATATAATTAATGAATATACCATAATGTACAAAGATGGATTCCTCAAAAAAGATAGAGAATATATGTTAGTTTTTCTAAAATAAAGGGAGATTATAGGCAGTTATGAAATATATTAGGAATTATCATCAGATCTTTACTCAAAAGATAATTCAAGTCAAATACCGAAAGTATTTACTGACTCAAATTTAATCTCAAATTTAAGCTGCAAGTGCTCCTATTTTGTGTCTTTAAAGGGCAGTCTACACATACGTAAAGTGTGGTAGACCAATCGATTCCAAATAAAATAATCCTTGAAAAGGATAAGGAGCAAATAATCATATTAAGAAGGTTATGTGCTTTTGAAGAGTCTACGACATAACACTTCATGAAACCTATGAGAGCTCCATGTACCTAAAGATAATAAAGTGATGAGATCTCAAAATGTTATGTCACATTGTGAATTGATACAAAATGATATATCATCAATGATATCTTTGATAGAATATTGATGCAATATTGTGAAAGATTACGAGAATCTGAATTCTACGTTTATTAAACATGCTGATGTAGAAACATTTATCAAGTGATGGGAAAGGATGAATCTTGGTAAGCATAATACTTATTTGATTTGCACTCCTGACACTAGAAGATGTTGGATATTGTCACTTAACAAAAATCTATATGAAAAATCCTAAGGGATTTAAAATGCTTGAAGCATATAAAGTTTCTAAAAAACTTGTTTATTATCCTTATAAGGTTTAAATGAATGATTTGAATATTATTGAAACTCTTGGGGATTTTTCAAAAGCAATAGATTATTTACTAAAATAAGAAATATGAAGTACCATATCTTAATGCAATTGGTGCACAACACTAATGTATCTTATAAATACTACAAGGTCGAATATAACCTTTTTCAGTTAATTTATTAGCAAGGTATAGTTTTGCTCCTACTAAGAGACATCGAAATGGGATTAACATGATCTTATTTTATTCTAAAAATTATAGTTTCGATCTTATTGATTATGCTAATAATGGGTATTTATTTAACCCGCATAAATCTCGATCTCAAACATGTAATGTGTTCACTTGTGGAGATACTACTATTCTTGGAGATATACAAAACAGTCTATCTAGCCACTTCATCGAACCATGCTGAGATTATAGCTATTCATGAAGCAAGCCTAAAATATGTATGGTTGAGGTCCATGATACATGTCATTCGAGAAAAATGTGGTTTGAAATGTGACAAAGTACCTACAATTTTATATGAAAATAATGCAGTATGCATAGCACAACATAAGGGAGGATTCACAAAATGAAATAGAACGAAGCACATTTCATCAAAGCTTTTCTATATACAAGAGCTACAAAAGAATGATGATATTAACGTGAAACATATTCGTTCAAGTGATAATGTGTTTGATTTATTCACCAAGTCTCCTCAAATTGCAACTTTCAAAAGATGGTGCACTAGATTAGGATGCAAAAGTTCAAGGATGTTCTCATTAGGGGGAGTTAATACGCGTTGTACTCTTTTTTCCTTACGAGGTTTTATTCCACTAGGTTTCCTTGTAAGGTTTTTAATGAGGCAACCTATATGTGTATTGTTAGAGATGTGTACTCTTTTTCCTTCACTAGATGTTTTCCCACTAGGTTTTTTCTAGCAAGGATTTAACGAGGCATATTATCTGCCAATTAGACATTCAAAGAGTGTCATAAATATATTAGAATATATAGTGAATGTCTACTTTACCATATATAGTGAATGTTTATTTATGAAAAAGTTAGAAACCCCAAGAATAGTTTTCCCCTATAAATAAAGGGGTTTTCCTTCATTGTAATGAACCCATCAAGAAAAATAAGAATTACTCTCTATTCTCTCTCTATTCTTCTTCTTATTTACTTTATATTTCATAACAAGTTGTGCGTTTGTTAATTTATTAAGTACAAATTAAAAAAAAAACTGTGTAAAATTTTCAAAATAAAAAAATATAGTTGATTAAAGAGAAATTTAGTCATTTATGTACTTAGTAATAATAAATTAAAAATTCTATTTCACTTGTAATGATATGATTGATAATAATAGAAAATATATAACTTAATTTAAAACATAAATCGTAACAATTCATTTTAAAATTTTGTACATATTTAAAACACTTGATAAGTTGTAAGTAGAAAGTCAAATTTATACTAAATTTCAAATATTTCATACATATAATATGGCCCATACTCGTCTCGGTCCAAATAAGTTAAACAAATGGCAAAATCCAATAGGAAAGTGAACAAACACTATGTGTACTTTTATCACATAGGAAAGTAAACAAATGGTACACACTCTGAACTCCAGAAGCTTCATCGTCTTCTGATGAACATATTCAGAGCTTATTTAGACAATGTGAAAAATGATTTTCGGAGATAGCTTCTATGTTGTTCCAATGAGATTTAACATCTATTCACGATGAACTATTTTTACCTCAATGTCGATTTATTCTGATTAAATGCGGTTTGGACAAAAAAGGTTTTGATTTCTTGTTGTGTAGCTGTTTATATCTCTTTTGTGAGTTTGCATTGGTGTGTAGTGTTTAAACAAGCAACTTGGTTTGGAGATTTTGGCTTGGTTTTGAGTATTTCGAAGTGGGTTCTTCGATGCTTCTGGATAATTACTTAACTACTATAGCTCATATATAATGTGTCAAGAATACTTAATCTTGCCAATTTTAAATGTCTTGATGTTTGAAATGTCAGTTGAGATACTTTAATTGTTTGTTGAAATGTCTCCAAATTTATTAATGCATGTACTACTTTATTTGGTGTTGAAAGTTGTGCTCTTTTTTGGTGGGTGCTGGAACCTGTATGTTCTTGTCCATTTAATCCATACCCAGAAATCTTAATCCATGCATGGAGTTCGATAAAGAGTCAGACCACAAATGTCTATGAAAACATATTTAATTAAGGAAAAAATATGATGTACGTTTGTGGAAAATAGTACTATATATAGTATTGCATAAGAAGAAGATAATATACTCAAATATGGGAGAGTTGAAGTATGAGCCTTTATTTGAGACCAAGAAGGCAAAGGGGAGGACATTATGTAGGCTATTTGCAACTTCACTTTTTTGTGGAATTTTTCTGATATGGATTTATAGATTGTGTATTATACCAAAACCAGGTGAAAATGGTAGATATGGTTGGACTGGAATGCTTGGAGCTGAACTATGGTTTGTTTTTTATTGGTTTCTCAATCAGTCTCTTCATTGGAATAGGGTTTATCGTGAAGCATTTTGAGATAGGCTATGACAAAGGTTTGTGATGATCTCATCTAAAAGTTTAATATGTTAAATTAAAATAGTATGATATAATATGGCATGCCTCGATATGATATTCCAATATTTACTGCCAAGGGTTACGATTTTCCTAAGAATTCATTTGTCTTCTATTTTCTAAGTCTTTTCATTGCCTGCTTTATATTCCCTACATCGTCTAAGGAAATTAACTCTATTTTTGGTAAAATATATCATATGTCTGGACATTATCATCTAGGGATTGTTGCTACTGGTATAGTTCATTTCTTGGCACCAACATACTTTTACAAGTTGTAAGCCTTAGTTATTTAAGCTACTATTTTCTTTCATTGTTATTTATTGTAATCCTATTGAATGTACAACAAGGTAGCTGTAACCTTGAGCAACGAGCGTTACATGTGCTACTCCTTGAAAACTCATATTATGTCTCAGGTTAGCTTTACTGTGGTCTGAAAATTTTGTAAGATGTGAAGTTTTTCGTTCTTTAGCTGAAAAGTAGTCTAATGAAAAAGGAAAAAGTCATCGTTTGCACCTCAAACTATACACGAAAAGTCTAGGTCACACCTAAACTATCATAGTGACCTGTTACACACCTAAATTATAAAAAAGTGGAACTAGTACCTCCTTAAAAGGTGACATGGCAGAAAAGGTGTATTCACCTTCCTAAGGTGCGTGAGAGGAAGGAAAAAAACTTAAAATGGCAGCTTCCATACACGTGCCACTATTTCATTTGTCATTATATCATTAAGTACTCCTAATATTCTTCTTAATATATACAATTAGATTAATTATTTTTTCAATTGAAAAAATGTTAATAAAATTACTTTTTTATTTTTTCAACTGAAAAATATTAATAAAATTAATTTATTTTATTTATTCATTTTAATATGTGGGTCCTAGCTTATTCAATTGCTTTTTCTTCACCAAAGTCACCATTAAAACACCACCATTGACACCATCATCATAAACTCAAATCTTCACCACAATAATTTTAAAAATCCACCATAAATTTTATTATCGGAATCACAATACAACCATTAGTGTCACAAAAATCACAAACAACCACCATATAGTTACAACATACTAATTTTAAGAATTTCTTGGATTTGTTGAGGAGTGTGTCAGTGGTATCTTTTCTTCCTTGGTAGTTTGTCGGCAACATCCTGTTCATCACCTGATGCACCTTCTAAGTTATCACTTCCAGATGTACTGTCTGGTTATTCTTCTCTACTCCTTCTACTAACACTGTTATTTCTCTCATATGTTTCAGCCATTCTTGTTACTTCATTTTGCCCTTCCATGCCTGTTTTCTGCCACCAATAATAAAAATACACAAAACGGTGTCATAAAATTGCAGATCAAAGTGGTAAAAAGAAAAAAAATCAATTTTTTTGGCTTACAAGGGCAAGAGAAAGTCCAGGGGAGTTGAACATGGTCTCGGCAAGAGATTGAGGAAGAAGTCTTGGTTGAGAAATTGGACCGTGGGCATATTGTTATCGTTGTTGTTGTTTTTATTGTTGCCACTGTTGCTATTGTTATTGAATGGTATATCAGCAACAATTCTTGCACCTCCACCACCAGAATTATTATCAAGAAACCACCCAAAATTCATGAAAATAAACCAACAAAGTCTCAAAAAACACAACTTTATTTATATATATGTGTGTATGTATGAAAGATGAAAGATTCAGTGTTATATTTTTAAGCTAAAAATCAACAAAAAATCATAGTATGTTGAATTTTATGGTGGTTGTTTGTGATTTTTGTGATACTAATTATTGTATTGTGATTCCAATAATGAAATTTATGGTGGATTCTTAAAATTATTGTGGTGAAGATTTGAGTTTGATGATGATGGTGTTAATGGTGGTGTTTTAATGGTGATTTTGGTGAAGAAGAAGTAATGGGTGACGTGGACTTTTTTTTAAGAAAATTGACATAATATCTGATGTGGTAATTACATGACGATGATGTGGCGCGAGTGTAAATCACTCTCCATCATGTGACTGGTTCTTACATTTGGGGGTGGAAATAGTTTCACTTTTTTATAGTTTAGGTGTGTAATAGGACTCTATGATAGTTTAGGTGTGACTTAGACTTTTCGTGTATAGTTTGAGGTGGAAACGATGACTTTTCCAAATGAAAAACTCAAAACATGTAAACTCTATGATATCATGAGAGATTTCTTAGAAGAAGCTAAAGATAAAAATTTCCACATCTCTTGTAGCACTCCTTCAGTGTTCTATCCAAAAGTGATATAACAGCTCTGTATCGAGTTAGTTTCAATTGTAGCACTATCTACGTAAGTTACTCTTTCCAACCAACTAATCGTATTATTTCTGTTTCTTGTTCTATCATGGGATTCAATATTTCCCAAAGTTCAATCATTTCATACATAAATTTCAAAGTGCTCAGGGTTCTTGTAATGCCTTGAGTTTGTACCTCGGATGCTACACGGTGCTCATAATTCTAAAGGACCACAAGCTAACCCATGACTGGTACCTGCTGCATTAACTGAATGATAATACTGTAATATGCAAAAATTAGACGGAAAATATGTCATAAGGTTCAATACTGTAGTAAAATTGAATACGGTATAACAATACCAAAATTAAAACATCTGTCTAAAAATACTCTAGTCTAAAAAGCCTCTAAACTGTCTGAAATATAAAGTTGATTGGACAAGTCCCCAACTAACTCCAACTAATGAAATAAACTGTAATTCTGAAATAATAACTATGTCCTCAAACTATGAGGACTCACCACTAACTTTAACTGCTGAAAATCTGAACTGCTAAGGGTGCTCGGGAGCCCGTGCGTCTGAACCTATGATATAAAATATCATAGCGTAAGAGAAAAGTATGCGTAATACTTTGAATGTACTGGTATGCTAAGTGATGTAGGCTGAAATGCATGGGTTAATAAGCATGAACAATACTGACTGAATGACACGAGTACAACTGGATAAGAGTACATGCATGAATATGAAACTGTAACTAAGATGATGATAAAACTAAATACTGAGTCTGAATACTGAGTAACTGATATTTGGGTATACTGATACTAAATTACTGATAACTGAATAACTGTATCTGACAGTCCTGATTCTGTGAAACTATACTGAGTTTTGTACTGAGTTGAGTGACTATGTCTGATAGTCCTGAATCTGTAAAACTGAACTGAGTTCTATACAGAGACTGAATATAAAATTGAGACTATGGGAGGTAATCATCTAACCAACATGCCCCTTTCTAAATAGATCGGGGTCCAACCTTTAACCCCAGTTGGAAGGGTGTCAGTACTGTGCCATGGATAAAGACAAACTGAGTCACCTCATCTGGCAGGTGCTCTGAACGAGAAGGTGGTACCCTCAACTGGCAGGTAGATTACGTCATCAACCCTCAACTAGCAGGTTGATATCTCAACCTACGCTGGGTACATAGTTCTGGAACACAAGGGCTGAATCTAAGGCTCACACCCTCTACTGGCAGGTGGGTCCCCACCCTTGTGTTCACTCGGTGCTGAATCTTACTCCCAACTGAATAGACCCTGGACAGATTTCTAAACTGTTCTAAGCTGGACTGAACTGTTACTGATCATACTATTTAACTGAATTGAACTGAGTTCACTGAGTTCCATGGAATGATAAAATACTATTGAATTCTATTAACTGACTGAATTTATAGAGGTCTGAACTAAATACTGAACTGGACTGACTGATACTGAGTCTACTGAGTTCTTCCTGAGTTTTGTAACTGATTGAGAGTACTACTGACTATGACATGACTGATACTATCCTGAGACTAACCATGGCTCTAGGTAATTAGCTAAATTGTTGGGTATTAAATACCCCCAGGACTCGATAGCATGAAAAGTAAAGCATCACATGATCTTGCATAACATAAAATGCACACTTGTTCATAATGTATCTATAGAGACATTTTATCAAACACTTGCATGGTATAACTTGCACATAATCTAGCAAGACATGATTTCTTTCCCTTATTAGTTTACATGACAATTCATCAAGCACTTGGTGAGCATAATATATGCACATCATAAGAGGGCATCGTGATTTACTTCCAATTTCACAATTTCAAGGGGTTTAACATGGATTCATATGAATCTACACACATAATAACCATTTCCACATCCACATGAAATGTATAGTAAATCATGAAATAGAACTCTTATTCAAATAGTAATCATGAATACACTTTAATTCCAATCTTGGAAGTCATAAACTCCAACTACTTGAAGTTTTAAAAAGTTTCTTGGACTCCAAGGGTGGAAGGAACCCTTGGATGAACACTTCACATACCTTAGTTGGCGAATTCTTGAAGAATAATGGTAGATTGAGTCTTGGATCTTGAAATTTAATCTCCTAGGGTTTTGAGAAAAAATGAATATAATTTGCTAATTGAGGGATAAATCTCGTGTTATAAGGGATGAAGGACGTGAAAAAAAGACCCAATTACCCCCAAAGATGAGGCTTTTTAATGACTGAAAATCGAACCATCGACACATAGACCGACGTACTGTGTTATTGGCATCAACGCGATAGCCAATGCGCCGCGTCGAGTCTGCATTGGTTCACTAGAAATTGCCATTGGGAGCCAAGGAAAAGTATGGATCAACGCGATGACCGACGTGCCACACCGAGATCACATCGATACACTGGTTTGAATTCCCAAACGTGGTTTAAACGAGGTCTGAAAAATACGAAACTCATCCGGGAACACCTACTGATATTCCTGATCATGAATTAACCTAAAGATTGACATTTTTAGGTCATAGAGGTTGTGAAATAGAGTTGCCAAATTATGACGGCCAAAATGACACTCTGTTTGAATACTTTGCTAAAATTTTCTAAGTCTGGGACCCCTTAGCAACCTTAAAAAATTAAGCTAAGCTTAGTATTTTGCGGGGTCTTGCAATATCTCCCCCTTGGGAACATTCGTCCTCGAATGAGACTGATTAAACTAAGAATACTAATAGACTGAATTTAGACACTGGACATGTACAACTGAAACATGATTCCATGACTGAAATTACTGATATACTGAATTATTATACTAAACATGCATATTTGACGCGTGAGTACATAACTGAACATGATTCATGAATGCATGACTATGTATGCAATATTAATTGATACTATGTTGGTAGCTATATCTGAACATGAGACTGAGTAATTCAAAGAAAAATTGTTACCTTGGGCTGAGTCGAAGTTTACGGAGAAACGGTGAGGGTACTTGGTCCACATGTCAGCTTCTGCTTCCCAAGTAGCTCTCTCAACAGACTGATTCCACCAAAGAACGTTGACTAGAGGGACTTTTTTGTTCCTCAGTATGCGAATCTGATAGTCAAGGATTTTGACTGTAATCTCTTCATATGAGAGACTGTTCTAAACATCTATGCCCTCTATAGGGACTAGAATTGCTGGGTCACCTATGCATTTCTTAAGTAAGGAGACATGGAGCAATAGATGCACTGAAGCTAAGTCTGAAAGCAACTCAAGATAGTAAGATACCTTTCTGAAATGGTTGAGAATTCGGTAAGGACCGACATATCGAGGACTGAGGTTTCCTTTCTTGCCAAACCTCTTCACTTCTTTCATAGGGGAGATTTTTAAATATACAAAATCACCAATCTCAAACTCGAGATGCTTTCTGCGTATGATTTTTATCAGCTTTGAGCTGTCTTAAGCCTTTCCCTAATCAACTGAACTTTCTCTAAGGTATCAAATACCAAGTCAGGACCTACCATTGTGGCCTTACCCACTTCAAACTAACCAATGGGAGATCTATACCTCCTCCCATAAAATACCTCAAATGGAGCCATCTAAATGTTGGAATGGTAGTTATTGTTATATGCAAATTCAATCAAAGGCAAGTGGTTATCCCAACAACCTTTAAAGTCTATCGCACGCACTCACAACATATCTTCTAAAGTCTAAATGGTCATTTTTTCTTGGCCATCTGTCTGAGGATGAAAGGCTGTAATGAGGTAAACTTGGGTACCAAGACCCTTTTGGAATACCTTCCAGAAATGAGAGGTGAACTGGGTACCTCTATCTGAGATAATGGACAATGAAACACCGTACAATCTGACCAAATCCCTGATATAGAGTTTGGCATAATCCTCAGTTGAATAAGAGGTATGGACTAGTAGAAAATGAGCTGATTTGGTCATCCTATCTATAATGACCCAAACTGAATCATGTTAGCGACGAGTACGAGGCAAACCCATTATAAAGTCTATGTTCACTTCTTTCCATTTCTAGGTGGGATGCTGAACTCCTATATGAACCCACTAGGCTTCTAAAGCTTAATTTTAACCTGCTAACATGTTGAGTACTTAGCCACAAACTCTGTAATGTTTCTCTTTATCCCACTCCACCAATAGATCTCCCGCAAATCACGGTACATCTTAGTGGCCCCTGGATGAATAGAGTAGCGCGCACCATGTGCTTTTGCAAGAATTTGTTGCCTTAAGTTATCTACACCCGGCACACATAGCCGACCCTGGCAGCACAACACACCATCTTTCCCTTGGAAGAAAGCCTCTACTTTCTGATCTCTGACTGATTCCTTCAACTTGACTAGACTGGGATCCTTATCCTGCTTTTCCTTCACCTTAGAAACTAGGGATGATTCTGAACTACTCTGCACCCATACACTACCTTCTACTGAATCGACTAAGCAAATATCTAGTGGGGCAAACTGATGAACTTTCTAAGCCAGCTTCTTCTTACCATCCTCCACATGAGCAACACTACCCATAGACATCCTACTGAGAGCATCAACCACTACATCGGCTTTACCCGAATGATACAGGACACTCATGTCATAGTCATTCAACAACTCTAACCACCTTCTCTGATGGAGGTTTAAATCTTTTTGAGAGAACACATACTGTAGGCTCTTATGGTTTGTGAACACATCAATATGCACACCATACAAATAGTGCCTCCAAAATTTTAAGGCAAAAACTATTGCTGCTAACTCAAGATCATGAGTAGGATAGTTCTTTTTATGGGGCTTAAGCTGTCTAGAGGAGTTGGATATGACCTTACCTCGCTATATCAAAACACACCTCAAACTGATTCTGGAGGCATCACAATACACCATAAACCCATCTGAACCATCTGGTAGGGTCAAAACTGGAGCTATAGTGAGTCAAGTCTTTAACTCCTAAAAACTCTTCTCACAAGAATCTGACCACTGGAATTTGACTTTCTTTTGAGTCAATCTGGACATAGAGGATGCAAGAGATGAAAATAACTTAATAATTCATCGGTAATAGCCAGCCAAGCCCAAGAAACTCCTGATATTTATTAGAGATATAGTTCTAGGATAGTTTTTCACTACTTCGGTCTTTTGGGGATCAACTCTAATGCCATCACCGGAAATGATATGGCCAAGAAAGACTACTGACGTTAGCCAAAATTTGCACTTGCTGAATTTGGCGAATAGCTGATGGTTTCTGAGAGTATACAGTACTATTTTGAGATGGTCTGTATGATCATGCTCACTGCGGGAGTAGACAAGAATGTCATCTATGAAAACTATGATGAACATGTCTAAGTACTACTTGAACACATGGTTTATCAAGTCCATGAAGGCTACTGAGGCATTGTTAAGTCCAAAGGACATGACTTAGAATTTGAAGTGACCATATTGAGTTTTGAAGGCTGTTTTTGGGATGTCACATTCTCTGACTCTAAGATGATGATAGCCCGATCTAAAGTCTATCTTGGAGATGTAACTAACACCCTAAAGTTGGTCAAATAAGTCATCAATTTTAGGAAGGAGATATTTTTTTTTATTGTGTCTTTATTTAGCTGACGGTAGTCAATACACATTCTGAGAGAACCTTTTTTCTTATGCACGAATAAAATTGGTGCGCCCCATGAGGATACATTGGGTCTGATAAATCCCTTATCTAGGAGATCCTTTAACTGTTCTTTTAATTCTCTAAGTTCTGCAGGTGCCATTCTGTATGGAAGAATAGATATGGGTTGAGTATCATGAAGAAGGTCTATTTTGAAGTTGATTTTCCCTTTGGGAGAAAATCCTAGAAGATCTTTGGGAAATACATCTAGGAATTTATATGCTACTGATACTAATTCAAGAATTGGGGTTTCTGAAATAGAGTCCTAGACTCGAATGAGATGGTAGACACATCCCTTAGATATCATTTTTCTCGCTCGAAGGTAAGAAATAAGTTGTCCCCTAAGTGCTGAAGTACTACCCCTCCACTCAAGGATGGGTTAATTCAGAAACTGAAACTAGACAATTTTATTTCTGCAGTCGACTGAGGCATAGTAGGAATAAAGCTAATCCATGCTGAAAATGAAATCAAAATCATTTATCTTTAATTCGACTAAGTCTGCTGAAGTGACTTTTTGAGATATTATAACCAGACAATTCCTTATACCTACCGGGCTATGATAGATTTACCCACTGAGGTAGAGACTGATAAAGGCTCTACTAGAATTTTGGCACTGACTCCAAAATCAATGGCTATATATAGAGTAATAAAAGACAACTAAACTACTGGATCTAGCAAAACATAAATATGTAAATGAAAAACTTGTAATGTACCAGTGAACACATCAGGAGAAATTTCCTGATCCTGTTGAGACTGAAGAGCATAGAGTCTGTTTAGGCGCTGCCCACTGGTGGCACTGAAAGCGGCACCCTACTGATTCGGGCCACTGGACTGAGTTGGGAGACGGTTATACTGACCCTGAGAACCTGACTGGGGACAATCTCTAACTCTTTGGCCTGGCTTGCCATGCTCGAAACACTTATCGCTATCCACTCTATAGACACCCTAGAGGTTTTTGCCATATTTCTGACAAAGGGGATTAGTTCGGGCATTGTTGCTACTACTCTGGGGTTTAGGGCCTGGTGCCCTATCTCTGTTGCCATCTTTGAATTTTGACACTGGAGAACTAGCTGAGAACGGAGCTGGAACTGAGGATTTTAGGTAGAACTGATAACTATTCCCACCCTCTGACTTAGGCTGAGCGAAGTTGAAACTACTGATTCTCGCTTTCTTGCTCTCTCTTTTTTTCTCCCTATTCTTAGCCTTCCTTATCTGCTAAGCATGGACCATGAGCCTGGATATGTCTATCTTCTTAATCAACATCGTGGTCCTACACTTTTTGACTACACTGTTAGACACCCCAGACACAAACTTACTCATCTTCGCTATGCTATCTGCTACTACATGCGGGGCATATCTAGCTAACTGAGTAAACTTGATATAATAATCTTGTACCATTATATTGCCCTGCTTTAGATTTATAAACTCCAAAACCTTTTCTTTCCTCAACTCCAATGGGAAAAACCTATCTAGAAAAGTAGTGGCAAACTCCTCCCATTCTATGGGCCCTCATCTATGGCCCTTTCTGCTTTCCACTATTTTAACCATGAGTGAGCCACATCCTACAACTGATATGGGGCCAACTCAATAATCTCAATAGTAGTCACCCCCATAATATTAATAACTTCTTGCACCCGATCAAGAAATTCCTGAGGGTCTCCATCTGACTTAGACTCTGTAAAAAATGGAGGGTTTATTTGGGTGAAGTCCTGAATCTTGAAAGCAATAGTATTGGCCACTAGGTTGGCTAAAACATAAGCTAGATGTTCATTCTGGGCTACCATATAATGAGCTAGGGTGGTGAAATCCGCTCTAAATTTATCGTAGGAGACTGTTCGTCAGAAGGTCTGACTAGATGGGCTAGGGTTCTGGATGGTCTCCCGTTCTTTTCCCTTAGTCCTCTTTGGAGGCACATTCTATAAATAAAAGAGCAATTTGAATTATATAGGGAGTTTAACTGGAGCTCATGCTCACCCACAAGACATGAATACTGAAAGAAGGGAAACTTTTCCTAAAACACCTCGCAGCCTCCTATCCATAAGTGTGGCGCGCTACACACCCATGCACAAGACTCCACTAGATGTAGGTTTTAAACTTCCTAGGAATCTATTGAACCTCAGGCTCTAATACCAAGTTTGTAACTCCTCGAGTCTATACCCCGAACGCTACACGGTGCTTATAATCCCGAAGGACCACAAGCTAACCCATGACTGGTATCTGCTGCATTAACTGAATGGTAATACTGTAATATACAAAAATTAGGTAGAAAATATGCCATAAAGTTCAATACTATAATAAAACTGAATACGGTATAACAATACCAAAACTGAAATATTTGTCTGAAAATACTCTAGTCTAAAAAGCCTCTAAACTATCTGAAATATGAAGTTGATGGAACAAGTCACCAACTAACTTCGACTACTAAAATAAACTGTGATGCTAAAATAATAATAATGTCCTCGAACTATGAGGAATCACCACTAACTCTGACTGCTGAAGATCTTAATTGCTAAGGGTGCTCGAGAGCCCGTGCATCTGAACCTATGATTTAAAATATCATAGTGTAAGTGAAAAGTATGCGTCAGTACTTTGAATGTACTAGTATGCTAAGTGAGCTAGGCTAAAATGTATAGGTTTATATGCATGAACAACCCTGACTGAATAACATGAGTACAACTGGATGAGAGTACATACATGAATACGTAACTATAACTGAGATCATGATAACACTGAATACTGAGTTTGAATACTAATTAACTGATATCTAGGTATACTGATACTGAATTACTGATAACTAAATAACTGTATCTGACAGTCCTGATTCTGTAGAACTATACTGAGTTTCGTACTGAACTGAGTGACTATGTCTGACAGTCCTGAATCTGTAGAATTGAACTGAGTTCTATACTGATACTGAATCTAAAACTGAGACTGTGTGAGATAATCATCTAACTGAAATGCCATTTTATGAATATATAGGGGTCTTACCTGTAACCCCAGTTAGAAGAGTGTCAGTACTGTGCCATAGGAAAAGACAAGCTAAGTCACCCTCATCTGGCAGATGCTCTAAACGAGAATGGTGGTACCCTTAACTGGTAGGTAGATCACCTCATCAACCCTCAACTGGCAGGTTTATGTCTCAACCTATGCTGGCTATGTTGTTCTGAAACACAAGGACTGCTTCTAAGGCTCACACCCTCTACTATCAGGTGAGTCCCCATCTTTGGGTTCACTCGATGCTGAATCCTACTCCCAACTGAATTGACCCTGGACTGATTTCTAAACTGTTCTAAGCTGGACTGAACTATTACTGATTCTACTATTTAACTAAACTGAACTGAGTTCACTAAGTGCCGTGGACTCATGAAATATTATTGAATTTTGTTAACTGACTAAATTTATCGAGGTCTAAACTGAATATTGAATTGGACTGGACTGATACTGAGTCTACTGAGCTCTTCATGAGTTTTGTAACTGACCGAGAGTAGCATTGATTGTGACATGACTAATACTATTCTGAGACTGACCATGGCTTTGGGTAATCAGCTAAATTATCAGGTATTAAATACCCTCAGGACTCGATAGCATGAAAAGTAAAGCATCACATAATCTTCCATAGCATAAAATACACACTTGTTCATACTGTATCTATAGAGACATTTTATCAAACACTTGCATGGTATAACTTGCACATAATCTAGCATGACATGATTTATTTCCCTTATTAGTTCACATAAATAATTTATCAAGCACTTGGTGAGCATAATATATGCACATAATAAGAGGGCATCATGATTCACTTCCAATTTCACAATTTCAAGGGGTTTAGCATGGATTCATATGAATCTACACACATAATAACCAATTCCACATGAAACGTATAATAAATCATGAAATAGAAATCTAATTCAAATAGTAATCATGAATACACTTTAATTCCAATCATGGAAGTCATAAATTTCAACTACTTGAAGTTTAAAAGAGTTTTTTGGACTCCAAGGGTGGAAGGAACCCTTGGACGAACAGTTCACATACCTTAGTTGGCAAATTCTTGAAGAATAATGGTAGATTGAGTCTTGGATCTTGAAATTTAATCTCCTAGGATTTTTGTTCTTGAGTGTTTTAAGAAAGAATGAATATAATTCGCTAATTGAGGGCTAAATTTCATGTTATGGGGGATGAAAGACGTGTGAAAAAGACCCAATTACCCTCGAATATGCAAGTTTTTAATGACTAAAAGTCAAACCATCGACACATAGACTGACGCACCGCATTGAGTCTGCATTGGTTCACTAGAAATTGCCATTGGGAGCCAAGGAAAAGTATTGATCGACATGATGGCTTCCACGCTGCGCTGAGATCGCATCGATACACTAGTTTGGATTCCTAAAAGTGGTTCAAACGAGGTCTGAAAAATACAAAACTCATCCGGGAACACCTATTGACATTCCTGATCATGGATTAACCTAAATATTGACATTTTAAGGTCATAGAGGTCATGAAATAGAGGTATCAACTTATGAAGGCCAAAATGACACTAAGTTTGAATACTTTGCTAAAATTTTCTAAGTCTGGGACCCCTTAGTAAGCTTAAAAGACTGAGTTAATCTTTGAATTTTGTGGGGTCTTATAGTTCTAGATATAACTTCCCATTATTTCCCACAATTTCCTAGTGAGATAATGCAATTTGTTAATTTGCATTACCTTGTATTCGCCACTGGTAGCGAATTCTTTCTACCAGTATCTCAGTTTTAGAGTTTGCAAAGTTTAATCCTTCATTTGTGTTTAAGAGACTCTACTTTGCCTAGGGATATATGAAAGATGATAAAACTTAAACATCTCTATGTTAAACCAAGCATCTGTTTGCCAAAACCAACCAAAGAAGAATAGAACAATTCTTTAATTTTGAATAACCTACAAACAATTCTCAATATAATCCTTGCAGATTGTACAAAGGACGTCTTCTCAAGCACTCTTAATTTGAAGAGGTTGGAAATATGTGAAGCAGTGGAGTATACTTATCTAATCCAAATTCCCTGGAGTGATTTTCTCTACATATCTAAGAATTTGTGGCCTTATTATAGTGAGTCAGTTTCAACCTTATGGTCAGATTCCATTTGAAATATTGGTCTCCTGCCTCAACTCGAGGCGTTAAGGATTGTTGGATTGATACCACCCGTAAAGTACCAAAATTAGCTCCTTATTTAGATGCACTTTAGAGAATCTTAAGATATTGACTTTGTGCTTCACTTACTTGTCATGGGAGAGCATGACCTCTCTTTGTAGGTTACCAAATTTGGAGGTACTCAAACTAAGGAATCATGCCTTCACAGGTCCAAAGTACCAAAATATGTGTTGCACGTTTATTCCAACTTTTAAAATGAACTTCTAGATATATATTGGGGTTTTTTTAATTCACATGTAATTAAAAATAATTGTTCTCTGCTAAGGTGATCTACCGTGGCTTTGCAAACTTTTGAGTATTATCTTTTCTACTTTTATTACCATTTCCTCATGTGCTAATTTTTCTAATTTGGA
Organism: Capsicum annuum; assembly: GCF_002878395.1. NCBI lineage: Eukaryota > Viridiplantae > Streptophyta > Magnoliopsida > Solanales > Solanaceae > Capsicum > Capsicum annuum. The sequence goes on from NC_061114.1 coordinate 147,190,361, forward strand.
TGATAGTTTGGCGAAGGTTCAGGCTGACCTGTTCGAAAGACATGCCTGTAGAGGTTTGAAGGTGAGCATTCTTAAAAATTCAATGGTGATGTTTTGGTGCAACAATTTGAAAGTTACTTCTAGTTGTTCTTGCAGTCTTCTATATGATTCATCCTTATACTGATATAGTTGAACATGGACAAAGAGGTGTCTTCATAGCTTCATTGCCGATGTCAAGAAAAATTTAATAGACTTATTTATCCTATGAGTATGTTATTAGCTTGTTATGTCAGCAATCTTCGTTGAAATGTTGCAGTTTTAGTTTTACAAAGCTAAATGCTTTTAGTTGGAGTAAAACATTCTAGGTGTAAAGAAAGGGTGCCATATTCATGACCATTTCCTTTTTGCAATAACTTTTTCTTTTTTGGAATAAATTCAACTGCTTCTATTTTATCTAAAGAATTTTCAAGTTGATCGTAAAAGCAAATAACGTTGCAGTAAATGGCATTAACATGAAATAAAAAGAGAGATGTCAGTGGTATGAAATGTAGAACTTAGATAGCTAGACATAAATTATTCATTATTTAGCTTAACAGATTATACCACCTATTATACACTGCTGGTTGTGTGTATGCCATTTTATAAAATATAAAGTTTTTTGTTTTTTCAATTATTATTGTAGAGACAAAGAACTGATGCAGCATGCTTACCAGCTAAAAGTTATCTCTAAACATGGAAAAACTTATTTCTTAATTGGTGAAATTTCCATGCCTAGCAATCTTCCATAAAGAGTTATAATTTTGTTCAAACACTTTCTGATATATCTGGTGAGTTAATTGAGTGGGTTGATTGAAATGGCTATGAAATTTTGGTATATTTCCTTTATGTAATAGCACCTATAAACATGTTTTATGATTAAGAATTGATCATCTTGTTCAGCTTTGTCTCTTTATTGACACTTTTTCTTGGCTCTTCTGAATTTACCGTTACTCATAAGTTAAACAGTAATCTATTTTTGTTAATGAATCATATTTGAGATGTCCGTCGAGATTATCAATTTTCTTCTCTTGTATGTTCGAGTTGCTAGTAAATCAAATTTCAAGAGTAAGTATTCTACTCGTTTTTTCCGCCTATGTCGATTTCTTTTTTTGACTTCTTTTTCCTTCATACTTGTGTTCTTTGGTTGGTGGATATGTTCTATGTGTTTTGCTGAGGGATTCTGGATATGGAGGATGTTTCGTATCATCGGGTAAGCTTTAATTCTCCACATTTTTCCTTTTTTTGGTGTAGCTCTGACAATCAATCTTTTGCAGGTGGAACTGGAGTTGAGTGCATTAGAAGCTCGACACTTCCATCCTATAATGATTAGTGCAATCTCCAGGTTCTAATTTCTAATTCTATTTTGGATCCCTCCTATTTTTCTGAATCATTTTTGATGGTTGAAGTAGTGTAGGCTAAGGGCCGCTAAATTTTGTAATTGTATTTAAACAACTTGTATGTTAGGAAAGTGTTTTGTGAGGGGTAGATGTTACATAACTTAAAACTTTTTCTAATAAACCAATTTGGATTGTGTTAACAATAAAAAAAGAATGAAATGGTGAAATATTAATATTAGGAGATTGGGAATGAAATCACATACTTGAAGATGCATCAATCTAAATTTTTGTGGTTATTACTTATGTATAATTTAATGAATTTTTGAGTTTTTATTCTCCTTAATGTTTGTCGTCATGTAGAAAGTTTCTGCAAAATTTAAGTCGTGTTTAGATGGTGTACTGGTATCTATCATTGTTTGTTTCTTTGTCTCATTAACTCTCTATCTCTGAGTTAATATAGAGAAGTATATTGAAGCGCTAGCTTTGATCTATTTCATCTTCTACCAAGCATTCTCTAGCTCCGTCAGCTCTACCTCTAGGTTTTATGAGTTCCTCTTGGATTGATGAGGCTTCTGAATTAGCTTTCCCTTTTTAGTTAATAATCTGGTCTTTCAATTGCATGGACAAAGTAATTTTACATGGTCAGTTTGTGACTATCACATAAGTTCATTATTTTTCATCTTCTCTAGTCATAGTTAGTTGGAAATAAGTGTTACAAGACATTATTGACTTCGGGTTTTCAAACATTTTTGACAGATCTTGAGTTTGGTCATGTTTGAACCTAGAACCAAACCAATCGTCATGCTCAATTGAACATAATATTACACAAAATGCCTAGTTTTAGATGTCTTAGAGACATACATCTCTTTTTGTATCCAATATCTCTGGATCTGATTATGACCATAGGCTGAGGATAACCATTTAATGTTATGAAAAATAGTTTCATGGTCTTAGTTTCTTAGTTCTATGGGAAATGGAATGCCATTTGCATTTTCTTCTAGTGACCTATAAGATTCAAGAACATTAAAATAGGATATTCTACATAAGTTCATTATTTTTCATCTTCTCTAGCCGTAGTTAGTTGGAAATAAGTGTTACAAGATATTATTGACTTCGTGTTTTCAAACATTTTTGACAGATCATGAGTTTGGTCATGTTTGAAGCTAGAACCAAACTAATCATCATGCTCAAATCAACATAAAGTTACATAGAATGCCTAGTTCTAGATCTATTTTTACCTATCTTAGAGACAAATATCTCTTTTTGTACCCAATATCCCTGTATCTGATTATAATCAGAGGCTGAGGATGACCATTTAATGTGACGAAAAATGGTTTCATGGTATTAATTTCTTATTTCTATGGGAAATGGATCGTCATTTGCATTTTCTTCTAGTGACCTGTAAGATTGAAGAACATTAAAATAGGATATTCTATTTCCTGGCCTTGGGTTTTTATGACATGAAAGAAAAACTGATGTATTGTATTGATTGACAATATTATGTAGTTTGTACTTTGTAAGATAACAAATAATTTTCTTGCTTTTGCAGATTCATCGGTTGTGAGAAATTCTACAGAGGTAAGAATAAGGCAGTTTTAAGTTTCATTGAAGATACTTTCTAGACATGTGTCCCAAGCTTTTGACTTTTCTGATTTTCTTTCTTTTGGTATTAGGTCAAAGAATCATTTAAATCATTAGTAGTTCCCTACTCCTCTCCTATAAAGTTGTCTCTATCAGCTCCCTTTTGTTTCATTAGTGTCTACATCTTCTTTATTATCAAATAGTCAGTTGTGTCCTGCTAGTTCTACTCTTTTGCCTCAATATTCTTCCAACCACCAGTTCTACTCCTTTGCCTCAATATTATTAATTGTTTAGTATTTGCAACTTATAACAGTAATATCTAATGTGTGAATGTTCCTAAATATGATTATATATCAATTAACCATGAATTAATACACAAAAAAATTAAAACTTAATGTGAGAAGATATATATATATTGATGTGTATGAAGTTATCATGAGGTTACTCAGTCATTCTCCTTGGTTGATTATTGAGTATCAAATATGGTGAAATTTTATGGTTTTTATTACTAAAGCATCAGAATTTTAGCTTTATAGTTGCTTGTTTGTGGATTTAATAACTATAGACATGTTTTGCTTTGGGTGTTTACTGAATGTCTAATAAAGCATCAGAACAAATAACTTTATAGTTACTTTTTTATGGGTTAATATAAAGATTCAATCTTTTTATTGTTTAACAAATATATATGTGGGGAGATATCTCTGTTTGTTGATGTGTGTGAAACTACCATGATGCCTCGCATATGTAGCTATTATGGGGTTACTCAGTCACTCTGCTTGTGTTGTTAATAGCTTCAAGCATATTTGTTTTGGTTGTTTTCTGAATGTCAGATATGGTGAAAGTTTAATGTTTTTTAGTCACAAAGCAGCAGAACAAATAGTTTTATCTATGAGAAATTTGTTAGCCTCTGAAGTCTATGTTTTAATATTTATAAACTAACAAGTAAATATTTGTAGGATGTTAAAGACTACTGATAAAGGAAGATAGCTCCAGGAATAGAAGGACATCAACCTACGATCCGCAGCATCAAAGAAAATCAATCAAAATGAGAACAAATAAAAGGAGAATCTCAGTTCCATAAGTCTCAACAAATCAGATCAATCATGGAGAATCTCTGGCCCAAAATTCTCAACAAATCAGATCAGTAACGACTAAAGAAAAAGAAGAAAAGATCACAAGAACATTTGAAAAGACATCAATCCATACAAGACCAAAAGGAAAAGAGATCACGGGCATATCTGATATGGATGTGATCCAAAGCCATATATGGACATATCAAATGGCTACATTCCTCAATCAAGGAATCAATTTAAATCATTGATTAGGAAGAAATCTCTTGAGTTTTCTTATGAAGAGTAGATGCCGAAGACTATAAAATATGAAGACTAAAGATAGACATGGGTTACACAACTTCAAGGAGAAAAATTAAAGTATCTCAATCTTAGTCTCACAAGGCTTTGTAACTTTTAGTTTATAATTGTTATATAAAGAGTAGGATTGAGTCAACTTTGTAACATCAACTGAAGTTGTGTCACAAGATCTGAAGAGCAAAATAAGTCTTAAGAACTTGTTTCCTATCACTGTACTCGAGCTCGACATTGAATGATCTAAGGAAACTTTGAAACCCAAGGGAACTGGAAGTAGGCACCACATTGGTGTTCCGAACCAGGATAAATCTCTGTATTATTACTTTATGTTCAGTCATTTATTTGCTTAATTATTTTAAATCTAATTCGTTTTGTGAAGTGTACTGATCTGCAGGCGAGTCGACTGTGGGGAGTCAGTAGTCAACTCATAGAAAAATTTCAATTCACCTCCCCCCTCCTGAATTTCAAAATTATAAAACATGCGAGGTATGAAAGAATAATATTACCTCCTCGTCAACTAAATTCACCATTTTTTGAGAACCACCTCCATTCTTAAACGACTTCATTGGTCCACTTCCGATGACCAAAACTTTGATCATCCAGATACAATCCTTTGGCTTCAAAGTGTTGATACCCACAACTTCAGTGATAGGATCTACTGTAATAATCTTTAAGAAAATAGAAGTTAGAACGATAAGAATGTATAATTCACAATAGAGGTAAATTTGTCAAATGAGAAGAATTATACCTGAATATGTAAATCTTGTTGGTAGGTGGGTAGATAAAGAAAGTTAGTTATGAGCAATAGAAATTCTAATATATTCTACTAAAAGGACACGTAGAACGATAAGAATGTAGAATTTTATAATAGAGGTAGATTTGTGAGATGAGGAGAATTATATGTGAATATGTGAATCTTCTTGGTAGGTTGGTAGATAAAGAAGGCTAGTTATGAGCAATATCAAATATAATATATTGAACTAACAGGACGTATTAAGGTAATAACCGAATCGGCGAAAAGCGAAATAGTCTAATGCATACCTAAATCTAAGTAGATTAATGTGCACGTTAAGCTAAATTAAACTAAGCAATTTAAGTTGGCATAACAAGTAATATTGTGTTTAAATTAACAATGTAAAAAGGGAGAGATGATATAATGACAAAACCCTGAAAATAAAATTGTTGAAACTGTGCCGAGACGAAAAGCGATGAATAATGGTAAATCAAATATCAACTATGAACAATGAAAAATTGCAATTGTTAATAACGATGAACAATGGAAAATACTCAAGCGTTTATATAGAAGGACAAAATATACAAATAAAGAGGAGATCAAATAGGCAAAACAAATCAAGTAAATTTGAAAAAGACCAAATAGAACACAAATTTGCAAAACACCAAATAAAATACAAATTTGAATTAAAAAAAGGGTGTTCTTTTGTGAAACCAAGTAGGGTAAAAGGCAGGTGTTTTTGGTTGAAAGAAACCAAGTAGGAGCCAAATATGATTAAAAAATGGGTGTTTTAACCAAGTAGGGAAAAAAGCTAAATTTGAGAAGAATTTAACTGTAGGAAAATTTAGGGTAAAAGACGGGTATTTTTTCGTTGAAATAAATCAAATAGGATCCAAATAGAATAAAAAAAAAGGGTGTTTTAACTAAGTAGGAAAAAAGCTAAATTTGGGAAGAATTTAATTGTAGAAAAATTTTAGTATATTTATTTTGAAAAATTTAATTGTAGGGAAAAAGGTAAAAAATGGTTTTGTCTAAAGCAGACTCTTTTAATGAGGAGCAAAAAGTTCAATTCACTTTTCTAAAGGCCTCTACATTTTAAAAAAAATGGGTATTTTAACCTAGTAGGAAAAAAAAGGCTAAATTTGGGAAGAATTTAGTTGTACAAAAATTTTAGTATAGTTATTTTGAAACAATTTAACTGTAGGGAAAAGGGTAAAAGACGGTTTTGTCTAAAGCGGATTCTTTTAATGAAAGGCAAAAGTTCACTTCACCTTTCTAAAGGTCTTGACACTTTTAATATATTATAGATTATAAATTATAGATGCATTAAAATAAGTGATAAAAATATTTGTGTGGTGATAAATTATTTAATTAGTGAATAAAATAAATATTTTATAAATAAATTATTATTAAATATATAAATATGTCATTAATTTTGAAACTATCTAACAAGAAAATTGAGTTATCAAAATTGAAAAAGAGGGAGTGATAAATACAAAGATCAATTTTACTATGTTGATCTTTTAATATAATAAGTTTAATGTTTTTAAAAGTACATTGAATAGGGAATAATATTTATAAAATGATTAAAATGGATATCAAATGATAAATTATCCATTGATTATTTAAATTGAACAAGAATTATTTTATTTTTAGTATACTGAACAAGTAAAGATTGACAGAGGGAGTAATTAAGTTAAATGATGTGTAAAATATAATTTTAAAACTAAAAACTTCGTAGACTTTGAAAGAATTCTTACTATATATAAGCACTAGTGGGGCGGCTGGAAGCAAACAGCTGATGGTCGACATGCCTGTTTTCAGCTGCCTGCTTGCTCTGTGATTTTACTATATTACCCCTAATTAATTATTATATGACATTTACTTATTACAAATTTAATAATATTTAATAAAAAATAAAATAGACATTTATATAGTAAAATAGACTGCCTGCTTTCAGCTACCTCTGTGATTTTACTATATCACCTCTAATTAATTATTATATGACATTTACTTATTAAAAAATTAATAATATTTAATAAAAAATAAAATACATATTTATAAAGTAAAATAGACATTTATGATATGACTGTTTTAGCTGTTTCAATTGTATTTTTACTATATCACCTTTAATTAACTATTATGAGTCATCTAAGTATTTAAAAATTAATAATATTTATTTTATAAAGGTGAAATAAACATAAAATGACAAATTAATCTTGATGTTTAAATTAATTTGGCATCTTATGTGAGGCCTACTTCAAAAATTTTCACAACTATTTTTTATAGTAATTTTGTTATATCACTTTAATTTAGTTATTATGAGTCATTCAGTAAGTTCCGATTTCGCTATTTCAATCGTGATATTTGGTTTATTCTCGAAATTCTATTAGTGTCTCTTAAATTAAAATAAAAAAATATTAGAAATTACAATAATTAAAAATTTAAATTACTTTTAAAGTCTAAATTCACTATCAATACCACAAAAGTTTAAACAAGAAGAATATTATAAATTACAATAGCAAGCAACTTAAAATAATAAATTACAACGTCGAAAAAGTACAATAGATTATAATATTTAGCGATGTCATATTAATTAGAATAAAGGGATATTACTTGAAAACTACGGTAAAAGTCATATAAATTTAAATTACAATAATTAAAAACATAAATTACTTTTAAAGTCTAAATTCACTATTAATACCACAAAAGTTTAAACAAGAATAGTATTATAAATTACAATAAGAAATAGCTTAAAATAGTAAATTATAACGCCGAAAGAGTATTATAGATTACAATAGTTATTGATGTCATATTAATTAGGATCAAGGGATATTACTTGAAAATTACGTTGAAAGTCGTATAGATCATAATATAATAAACACTTTAAATATCTAAAACTATTTATAACAAATCTAATTGACTTTCACAAATATTTCATTAGAGTCATATAAATTTAGATAAAAAAATAACTAAAAATTACACAAATACACAACTTATGTTTCCAATATTACAAAAAATCCCAACTCCCCCAAAATATTACAAAAATCCCATCTTCTGTGTTTCTCTCTCTAAAATTACATATACATAAGGAGTTGGATTTCTTTCACCGTTTCTCCTTAAAAATAAGGTTTCAATCAAGGACCGATTACCATCTTCAAACTAGTCGTACTTCATTCCAACTGATAGTATTCAATTTTAACTTAATCTCCTTTTATCATTCTGATTTTTAAGATTTGAGGTTAGTAATTTCTCTTCAGCATTTAATTAACCAAAATTTGGAGATTTTTGAATGAACAATTTGTTGCATGTTCTTACTAAGTAATTTTTTGGGTTTCTACTTTTCCAAAATTTAGTTGTTATATCTTTATTGTCCTTTTTCTGTTTCAAATCATCTATTTGAAGTCCTAAATTAACAACTTAGTACTTCGTAAATGAATGATTCTCCTTTTAGTTTAGGATTAACTCAGTTAGAGCATAATGAACCAACAAATTTGGTAGTTGGGTTCGTTCCCGGAGTTTTTAATTACGAGAAACATAACTTTGATGAAAACAGATCTAAATATCGCAATGAACCCAACAAGATGAAAAACATTTAAAAAGTTGCTGCTGGAAAGTCGAAAAAAGCTATTGGAGAATCCTCAAGAAAAGCCAAATAAGATGATACTGCACGTCCACGTCTACCTAAGGTATATATGATTTTTTTTGTTTTTGATATTTTTTTATATTTGTTCTGGGTGTATTTTGTTTTTTTAGTAATATAAGGTTTAAAACTGTTAATTAATATTGGATGGTTGTTAGTTGTTAGGTAGATTATGAATTTTTTCATCAGTTTGAATTTCTGTCATAATTTATTTGTGGAAATACAAATCAAATCTTTGTATATGTTGGGCATATACATTTGTGGTGATGTGTTTGTTTGAACTAAAATGATCTATATAGGTCATATACATAACTGGTTAATGGGTGTTTATACATTAGTAAGTATATATGTGTTGCACATACAGTATTGAGCACATATACATAAGTTATGTTAGTCATTATGTTTTGTTATGTTAGTTTGATGCACTGAACATTTAATGTATATATGAAAAACAAATACATAAAAAACCATATGTTGTTAAACTACTACTGAGATGTCGAGTTCATATACATCATATTTGTTTTGTATATGTATTTAATTTTTATATGGGTAGTTGAGGTAATGGACATCATCTATGTATATGTTAACATATACAACAGTTGTTAGATATGTTATTGAATCCATAGTTCAAACACTTCATTTTTTATGTATATGTTGCTAATATACATAAGTGTTGTATATGTATTGACAACATATACTCACATATAATGTCTTGTTTCATTTTCAATAGGGTATGAAATACAGGATAAAAAATATCTTTGCACATCCGTTGCATTTCGGTAGTTATTGCAATCAAAATTTTCGAGCAGACATAAATGATTATCTTGGTGAAGAAGTTCTAAATCTATTCCATCAAATAATTTTTGGTTCATTTCTAGACATGTCGCAGTGTAATTATCAGGATCAAATATCCAAATGCTTACTTATTCTAGAGATAGAGCAAAACAACCCAGAGGAAATTCATATTTACGTGAAGGGAACCATTCTCCAGTTTTCTATTATTGAGAATACCATTATATACTGTAACGCCCCGAGAGTACACCTTGGGTGTCACACAGTGCTTACAGTCCCGAGGGACCACAAGCTAACCCATGAGCTGGTACATGCTGTGAGCACTAAATAATAATTTAATATATACAGAAGAATAACTGATAAACAATAAGGTTTTAACAACTGAAACAAATATTAAATTATAAATCTGAAGAAAACAACTATCTAAATCTAATAAAAATACTGATAAACTGAGTAACTACCTGACATGTCCGAAAGCCTCTAAACTGACTGAATATGAGTTGATGGGACAGGCCCCAACTAACCCCGACTAACTATTGACATCTGAAAACATAACACAAAATAGTCTGTCCCCGAAATATAAAGACTCACCACTGCTACTACTGAGGATCAGAGAAGTCTATGCCCGATCCGAAACTGGACGTCCGAACCTATGATATAATACATCATAGCGCAAAAGAAAAGGTATATGATCAGTACTTCAAATATACTGGTATGTTAAATAAGGTAGGATAATATGCATGGTTTCATGAACACGGATAAGTAATTGTCTGAGTATGTAGGCATAACATAAGGTACTAAATAGAGTGTATAAAATCTGTAGATACTAAGAATACATGGAGTCTGTAATCACTGAGAATGCATAAATACTGTAAATACTGAACATACGTAAAATCTATAGATACTGGGGATGCATGACCAAGTATATAACATAAACTTAATAAAATCTGTAAATTGAAACAATTGATATCTGTATGCTTTGGTCAAACAGTACTGAGACTGAGTGTCTGAATGATTACTGGACTGAAATTGTAACTGAGACTGTGGGAGGTATCATCTAACCGATATAACCCAATTTGAGCTTATCGGCGTCCAACCTATAACCCCAGTTGAAAGTGTGTTAGTACCATTCCATGGGTACTACCTCTGGCTATGTGGATCCACTATACTGATGTACTGTATTGTCTCGAAAGACTGAGAGTGTCAAGCCTAATATGATGGGTGGCCCCAATGAGATAGTCAAGCCTAAACTGATGGGTGACTTCTCAAATCCTATGCTGGCTACATAGTTCTGGAGTACATGGATTACTACTAATGACTCTATTGAAGCCGTCATCCCTGCACTCGCTCGGTGCTAAATCCTACTCCCAAATAAATGACCCTGGATACTAAACTGTTCTGAGTTAACTGACTGATCTAGTCATGCTTATAATAAATTCTGAAGTTATTCTGAATATACTGAGATGAGTCTAATTAAATAGCTATGGTTTTCGTGTATTCAAAACCCCCAAAACTCAAAAGCACTAATAGTAAAATGATACTAAGTTTAGAGGACATAACACGAAGGTTTTTATCAAATAGTTATTCTTGTAAGCATTTTATCAAACACTTGGTCCATTATTTAAGCAAATCATGGGAATAGTATAAAAATTGAGGTAATAGCATGATTTCAACATCAATGACACTTAATCATGATTTAATTCGAACAAAACTAAAACATGTATGACTTGATAACAATAATGATTTCATTGAAGCATGGTATAAAATCAAGATTCATGGAGATGCATGATTAAAATCAATATTTAAAATCATAATAACTTGAAAAGATTATAACTTTGTAATTAAAATTGGATACTTGGACTCCATGGGTGAAAGGAACCCATGGATGAACACTTAAATACCTGGGTTGACGAATTCGTGAGAATTGGTGGCTAGTTCTTGGGATTTAATCTTGAATTTGAGAGATAGGTTTTTTTTTCTTGGGAAAAGGATCTTAACTTTTGAGAGGAATTGAATAAATGATGACTACTTAGGTTGTTTAGGGGTTAAATCTCGTGTTTTAGGCTAAATAGGGCCATGAAAAAATACCCACATACCCCAAAAGAAATTTAAAAATTCAAAACTGAAAGCTGAAATCCTGATTTTTGGCCTTGGTGCGATGCGCCAAGAATGCAGAGTCTCACTGGAAATTGACGAGTACCATTTTGGCCTTTGGGGCGATGCGGTGGAATCGCGGTCTCCCACTGGTTGAGACCTGAAAGATCAACGCGACACGGCCTTATCACGTTGTGTCACTGGTTTCGGACAATTGCCATTTGGCATGCCTCCGCTACGCGTTGGTGTACCAAATGGTACCCTGTTTTACAAAAATAGCCCTAACTCTTCACCCGAGTATCAGATTTGGGCGAACTTTAAATCGTTGGAAAGCTGACTGAATTTTATACGAAATGGTAAGCTCTAAACTAAAAAATAATAAGTTTTTCAAAAATTTTATATATGAATACTCATGTACTGAGATTTAAATTATGCTAGAGAAATATGGGGTATTACAATATCTCCCCCTTGGGATTATTCGTCCTCGAATGAGACTGGTTAAGCTGAGAAAACTGATGGACAGAGCTTACACATTGGACATGCATATCTGATGCATGGAATACATGACTAAACTAATTCATTAATGTATGACTGACATGAGCATGATGTGCAACTAAAATTGAGCATGATAAAGAGAAATCTTAAGAAGATTAATACCTTAAACTGAATCTGGGTTTGTGGAGAAAAGATGAAGGTACTTGGTCCGCATATCTGCTTCTGCTTCCCAAGTGGCTCACTCCATGGATTGATTTCGCCAAAGAACTTTGACTAGTGGAACTTCTTTGTTCCTTAGTCTACGAATCTAATGATCGAGGATTTCGACTGGAACCTTTTCGAAAGAGAGATCATTCTGAAGGTCCATGCCCTCTAAGGGAACTATGACTGTTGGGTCACTAATGCTTTTCTTTAGCTAGGAGATATGAAATACTGGGTGCACTGAAGCTAGATCTGAAGGTAACTCGAGCTCATAAGCTACCTTTCTGAAATGACAGAGAATTCTATAAGGACTGACATTTTGGGGACTGAGCTTTCCCTTCTTGCCGAATCTTTTTACCTCCTTCACGGGAGAGATTTTCAAGAACACAAAATCATTGATCTCAAACTCAAGATCCTTTATCCTCACATCTGCATACAATTTCTGTCGACTCTGGGCTGCCCTAAGCCTTCTCAGAATAAGTGAACCTTCTCTAAGGCATCCAATACTAAATTTAGCCCTACTACTACGTCTCACCTACGTCAAACCAACCAACTGGAGATCTACATCTCCTACCATAGAGAGCTTTAAATGGAGCCATCTGAATGCTAAAATGATAGTTGTTATTATATGCTAATTCAATCAAGGTCAAGTGATCATCCCAACTACCTTTAAAATCAACAATGCATGCTCTTAACATATCTTCTAAGGTTTGAATAGTCCTTTCTTCTTGACTATCTGTCTGAGGGTGGAAGGCTGTACAAAGGTGAACCTGGGTACCAAGACCCTTTTAGAATGCTTTCTAGAAGTGGGAGGTAAACTAGGTTCCTCTATCTGAGATAATGGATACTAGGTTCCCCTGGATGAATAGAGTAGCGCGCACCATGCACTTCTACAAGAATTCGTTGCCTCAAGTAATCCACACCAGGCAGACATAGCCGACCCTGACAACGTATTACACCATATCCCCCTTGGGAGAAAACTTCTATCTTCTGATCTTTGACGGACTCTTTCAGCTTCACTAGATTGGGATCGCTATCCCTCTTTTCCTTTACCTCAAAAACTAGAGATGATTTGTCACTACTCTGCACCCATACACTACCCTCTGCTGAATCGACTAAGCAGATACCTAGTTGGGAAAGCTGATGAACTTCCTGATCTAACTTCTTCTTATAATTCACAACATGAGCAGCACTAACCATCGATAATCTATTGAAAGCATCTGAAACTACATTGGCCTTGCTCGGATGATACAGAATACTCATGTCATAATTTTTCAATAACTCTAACTACCTCTTCTGACGCAAATTCAAATCTTTCTAAGAGAACAGATACTTCAAGCTTTTGTGATCTGTGAACACATCAACATGCACCCTATACAAATTATGCCTTAAAATCTTTAAGGTGAACACTACAATACCAATTCAAGGTCATGGACGGGGTAATTCTTTAGATGGGGCTTAAGTTGTCTAGAGGCATAGGCTATGACCTTACCACTTTGCGTCAAAACACAACCAAACCCAACTCTGGAAGTATCACAGTACATAACAAACCCATCTAAACCATCTGGCAAAGTCAAAATAGAGGCTGAAGTGAGTCGAGCCTTTAACTCCAGAAAATTTCTCGCAGGAATCTGACCACTTAAACTTAAATTTCTTCTGAGTCAATCTGGACATGAGGGACGTAATAAATGAAAACACTTCAACAAATCGATGGTAATAACCATCCAAACCCAAAAAACTCCTGATGTCTAAATGAGAGATAGGTCTGGGCTAGTTTTTTACCACTTCAGTCTTTTGAGGATCAACTCTAACATCACCAAAAATAATATGGCCAAGGAAAGTTACTGACCTTAGCCAAAATTTGCACTTACTGAATTTGGAAAACAACTAATGAGTTCTAAGAGTCTACAATACTATTCTGAGATGGTTTGCATCATTTTTCACTGCAGAAATAGATAAGAATGTCATCGATGAACACTATAACGAACATTTCCAAGTACTGCTTGAACACGTGATTCATTAAGTCCATGAAAGTTGTTGGGGCATTAATAAGACCAAAGGACATGACTAGAAATTTGAAATGACCATACCGGGCTTGGAAAACTATTTTTAAAATTTCACTCTATAACTTTGAGTTGATGATAGCCTGATTTGAGGTCGATCTTTGAAAAATAGCTAGCACCCTGAAGTTGGTCAAACAAGTCATCGATTCAAGGAAGTGGATATTTATTCTTGATGTTGACTTTGTTTAATTTACGATAGTCAATACACATTCTGAGAGAACTATCTTTCTTACACACGAATAGAACTGGTGTACCCCATGGGGAGATGCTGGGCCTGATGAATCCCATGTATAGGAGATTCTTCAACTGTTCTCTTAATTTTTTGAGTTCAGCTGGAGCCATTCTGTAAGTCAAATAGAGATAGGCTAAGTGTTTGGGAGAAGGTCTATTCTGAAATCGATTTCCCTTTTGGGCAGAACTCTGAAAAGATCTTTAGGGAACACATCTAGAAATTCCATGACTACTGAAACTATAACTCCCCGAGTTTGTACCCCGAATGCTACACGGTGCTCATGACCCTAAAGAACCACAAGCTAACTAGTGACTGATATCTACTTTGAGCACTGAAACATGATACAGTAATAAATACAAAATAATAGGCTTAAATGCCATAAGGTTTAAAACATCTAAAATACTGATAAATTATATCATCTGAAATAATAATTTATAAAACTAAACACTGTCTAAAAACTAGTCTGAAAAGCCTCTAAACTAAACTATCTAAAAATGGAGTTGATGGGACAATCCCCCAACTAACTCCATCAACTAAAATACTAAGTCTACTGAAATAATGAAATAAAAGAATATCCTCGAACAATGAGGATTCACTGCTAATCTACTGCTACTTGCTGAATCTGAGTCTATCTATGCGCGGTCAAGAACCTGAGCGTCCGAACCTATGATATGAGACATCATAGTGCAAAGAAAGAGTATGCGTCAGTACGTGGATTATACTGGTATGCTATATGAGGTAATGCTGAATGCAAGGGTTCATATGCATGAAAAATAAGTGACTGTATGATATAGAGTAACTGAACATGGGAGTACATGGATAACCGAATGATAAAGAACACCTATGTTATAATCTTTCAATAACTCTAACCATCTTCTCTGATGCAAATTCAAATCTTTTTAAGAAAAGACATACTGCAAGCTTTTATATCTATGAACACATCTACATGCACCACATACAAGTAATGTCTCTAAATCTTTAAGGCAAATACTACAACTGCTAACTCAAGATCATGAGTCAAATAATTCTTCTCATGGGGCTTAAGCAGTCTAGAGCCATAGTCTATAACCTTACCACTTTACATGAGGACATAACCCAAGCCTACTTTGGATGTATCAGAGTACACAACAAACCCATCTGAACCATCTGGTAGAGTCAAAACTGGGGCTAAGGTGAGTCGAGTCTTCAACTCCTAAAAACTTTTCTCGTAAGAATCTAACCACTGAAACTGGACTTTCTTTTGAGTCAGTCTGAATATGGGGGATGCAATAGATGAAAACCCTTCAATAAAATGATGGTAATAGCCATCTAAACCCAAGAAACTCCTGATATCTAATGGAGAGATGGGTCAAGGCCAATTTCTTACCACTTTGGTATTTTGAGGATCAACTCTAACGCTATCACTAGAAATAATATGACCAAGGAATGCTACTGACCTTAGCCAAAATTTGCACTTACTGAATTTGGTGAACAACTAATGAGTTCTGAGAGTTTGAAGTATGATTCTGTGGTGATCTACATAATCATTCTCGCTATAGGAATAGACAAGAATGTCATCAACGAAGACTATGATGAACATGTCCAAGTACTGCTTGAACACTTAGTTTATCAAGTCCATGAAGGCTGCTGGGGCATTAGTAAAACCATAGGACATGACTAGAAACTCAAAGTAACCATACTGGGTTCTGAAAGCTATTTTTAGAATATCACATTCTTGACTCTGAGCTGATGATAACCTAATCTGAGGTCTATCTTAGAAAAGTAACAGGCGCCTTGAAGTTGGTCAAACAAGTTATCAATTCTGGGAAGTAGATATTTATTCTTGACTATCACTTTGTTTAACTGATGGTAGTCAATACACATTCTAAGAGAATCATCTTTCTTATACATGAATAAAACTGGTGTGCCCCATGGGGAGATGCTGGGTCTGATGAATCCCTTATCTAGGAGATCTTTCAATTATTTTTTTAACTCTCTAAGTTCTGCTAGAGCCATTCTATATGGAGAAATAAATATGGGCTAAGTATTTGGAAAAAAGTCTATTTCAAAGTCAATTTCCCTAACAGGAGGAACTCCCAGAAGATCTTTGGGACACACATTTGAGAATTCATTTACTATTAGAACTGACTCATGACTGGGAGCTTTTGAACTAAAGTCCTTAACTCACACAAGATGATAAACACATCCCTTGGATATCATTTTTCTTGCTATAAGGTATGAAATTAACTGACCCTTAAGTGCTGTGGTACTACCTCTCCATTTAAGGACTGGTTCATTTGGAAACTGAAAATGAATAATTTTATTTCTACAATCAACTGAGGCATAGCATGAATAGAGCCAATCTTTGTCGAGAATAACATCAAAATCTGCCATCTCTAGCTCTACAAGGTCTACTGAAGTAACTTTCTAAGATATCTTAACCGAAAAGCTCCTGTATACCCATCAGGCTATGATAGATTTACCCACTAGGGTAGAAACTGAGAAAGTCTCTGCTAGGATTTCTGGGCTGACTCCAAAGTTAATGGCTATATAAAGAGTTACGAAAGATAAAAAAGCTCCTGGATCTAGCAAGGCATAAACATATAAATGGAAAATCTATAATGTACCAGTGACCACATCAGGGGAATTTTCTTGATCTTGTCTAGACTGAGTGCATAAATCCTGTTTGGGCGTTTCCCACTGGTGGCACTGGAAGCGGTACCCTGCTGATTTGGGTGACCTAACAGAGCTGAAGAATGAGTATGCTGACACTGAGAACCTAACTGAGGATAGTCTCTAACTCTGTGGCCTGACTTTCCACACCCAAAATAAACATCACTGCCAGCTCTACAGATACCTTTGTGGTTTCTGCCACATGTTTGATAAAGAGAATTTATTCGAGCAATGCTGACACTACCCTGAGATTTAAAGCTGGCGCCCTATCGTTGTTACCATTTATAAACTTAGGTACTGGAGCACTGGATGAGGACAGAGTTGGAACTAAAGATTTTGGATGAAACTAGGAACGGTTATTTCCCTCTGACTTAGGCTGATTGAAATTAAAGCTATCTGTTCTATCTCTCTTATTTGGCTTCTCTATCTCTGATCTTAGCCACTTCTATCTGTTTAGCATGTACCATGAGCCTAGATATGTCCATCTTCTTAATCAACATTGCTATTCTGCATTCTTTAACCAAACTATCTGACACCCCAGATATAAACTTGCTTATTCTGGTCATACTGTCTGCTACTACAAGGGGAGCATTCCTGGATAACTGAGTAAAGTTGAGGAAATAATCTTTCATGTGTATACTACCTTTCCCAAGGTTGATAAACTCTAACACCTAGTCTTTTCTCAGGTCTAAGGGAAAAAATATCTCGAGGAAAGCAGAAGCAAACTCTTTCCACTCTATGGGCTCTGCATTAGTGCCCCTGTCTACCTTCCACTGCTTAAACCACGTATGATCCACACTTGTAGCTGATAGGTAGTTAACTTACCACTCTCACTGGAAGTCACTCCCATAATATCTATAACTTTCTAAACCTGATTGAGAAACTCCTGTGGATCCTCTTCTAACTTAGATCCTGAGAATAGGGAAGGATTTATTCTGGTGAAGTCTAGAATCCTGGATGTAGCAGTATTGGCCACTGGATTTGCTGGAACATCAGCTAGCCGTTTATTTAGAGCTGCTACGGAGTTGGCGATAGTAGTGAATGCAACTCTGAATTCTGCATGGAAGGCATACTTGTCCAAGGGATTTGCCTGAACGGGTTGAGGTGCTGAATGATTACTGGTTCTCTTTTTGTTAGTTTTTTTGGGAGGCATGTTCTGTAATAAAAGGAAGAAATAGATTAGACTAAAAGTTTAACTTGAGCTCATTCTCACTCGCACGACATGTATACTAAAAGAAGGGAAACTATTTCCTAAAATATCTCATAGCCTCCTGTCCATAATTGTGGCACGCTACATACCCATGCACAAGACTCAACTAGATGCAGCTTTCAAACTTCCTAGGAAATTGTTAAACCTTAGGATATGATACCAAGTTTGTAACGCCCTGAGATTGTACCCCGAATGCTACACGGTGCTTATAACCCCAAAGGAACACAAACCAACCCATGGCTGATATCTGCTATGAGCACTGAAATATGATACTATAATAAATGCAGAATAATAGGCTTAGATTCCATAAGGTTCAAAACATCTAAAATACTGATAAATTATATCATCTGAAATAACAATCTGTAAAACTAAACACTATCTAAAAACTAGTCTGAAAAGCCTCTAAACTAAACTTTCTGAAAGTCGAGTTGATGGGATAATCCCCAACTAACTCCATCTACTGAAATACTGAGTCTACTGAAATAATGAAATAAAAGAATATCCTCAAACGATGAGGACTCACTGCTGATCTACTACTGCTGACTAAATATGAGTCTATCTATGTGCAGTCGAGAACCTGAGCGTCCGAACCTATGATATGAGACATCATAGCGCAAAGAAAGAGTATGCATCTGGACGTGGAATATACTGGTATGCTAGATGAGGTAAGGCTGAATGCAAGGGTTCATATGCCTGAATAATAACTGACTGTATGATATAGAGTAACTGAGTATGAGAGTACATGGATAACTGATACTACTGTAAATACTGAGTATGTACTAATATGCATATAAATAAATGCTGTGACTAAGCTTGTCTGAAGCTAAGTCTTGTGTTTTGATACTGAGTACTGATATCTGAAGTTACTGATAACTGAGTTACTGATACTGATTAACTATATCTGATAGTCCTAATTCTGTAGAACTGACCTGAGTTCTATGCTGAGACCGTGAGAGGTAATCATCTAACCGATATGCCCCAAATAATATAACTGAGTTAAGGTCCAACCTGTGACCCCAGTTAGAAGGGTGTCAGTACTGTACCACGGGTAAAGACACTGAAGAGTTACCCTCATCTGGACGGTACTCTAATGAGAACGGTGGAACCCTCATCTGGCAGGTTAAAACACCTCATCAACCCTCAACTGGTAGGTTTGATGTCTCAACCTACACTATCTACGTAGTTCTGGAATGGAAGGATTGCTTCTAAGGATCACACCCTCTACTATCAGGTAATCCCCTCTCCTTGGGTTCACACGGTGCTAAATCCTACTTCCAACTGAAAGATACTGAACTGGACTAGATTGATACTGAGCTTACTGAGTTTTCCTGAGTTCGGTAACTGACTGAATTCTACTGAGTTCTGTAACTGACTGAGAGTACTACTAATCGTGACATGACTAAGATTCTATAACTGACACTGGCTCTAGGTACACAGCTAAATTATCGGGTATTAAATACTCCCAGGACTCGATCGCATGAAAAATAAAGCATAATATACTGTTGAAAATCATAACAATGTACACTTGTCCATAGTTCTCTCATAGAGACATTTAATCAAACACTTGTAATGCATTTAATTTTACATGAATGAGGAATACATGCTATTAGGTTATAATGGCACTATTTCATTCACATAGGCATTTTATCAAATACATGGGGAGCATGCTTAGGTTATACAATAATCAAAACATATAGTCATCATGGATACATCAATCAACTTGCAAATTGAAGGGTTTGTCATGAAGATCATGTAATTCAACACATACAATGATTAATTTCATAAAAGCAAGTAATTTAACCATGGACTAAAACCCAATAATAACATGAGCATGAATTCAATTCAATTCAATCATGGAAGTTCATAATTTAACAATCTTGTATTTTAAAAATGGATTCGTGGACTCTATGGGTGAAAGAAACCAATAGATGAACACCTAACATACCTTAATTTATGAGTTTCTTGAATTTCTTGGTGAATCCCCTGAGATTTCTCTTGTTTTCTTGAAGCTAGGGTTTTGTAGTTTTGTGAGAGAATGCTTTTAATTTGGGGATAAATTGAGTGAGTAATGACTTAAAACATTTTTAGAGGTTAAATCCTGTATTTGGGCATGTTAAATACATGGGAAAAGACTGTTTTATCCCTGGATGAAACATTTAATTCCCATCAAAATTTTCTGAAATAAAAATCTGGTGCGATGCGGCGCTATCGCGCCGTGTCTTTGGAAATTACCAATTGGGAAAATTCATGGAGGCGCGATGTCGTGGTATCATGGTACCTCACTGGAAATTGACAATTACCATTTTGACATACTCCGTGACACGCTGCTGGCCTGAATAATGGTGTTTAACGACTAAAACTTAAAATAGCCATAACTTCTTATTCGATTATCGGATTTAGGCAAATTTTATATCGTTTGAAAACTAATTCAATTTCCTACGCAATGGTAGGATCTAAACTGAAAAATACTGAGCATTTCAAAAATTTCATATTGGATAACTCATGAACTTATAGTTAAGTTAAGCTTGAGAAATATGGGGTATTACAATGTCTCCCTTTTTTGAATATTTATCCTCGAATGAGACTAATTAAGTTGAGACGCTGATAGATTGAGTTTATACACTGAACAAATATATTTGATGCCTGGCTACATGACTAAACTACTGACAAACTGAGCTCTTACACTGAACATGCATATCTGATGCTTGGAATTTATGACTGAAGCTACAGACAAGCTGGGTTTTCATACTGAACATGGATATCTGATGCATGAGAACATGACTGAACTGATTCATGAATGTATGAATGAATAGGCAATGGTAATGGATACCAAGTTATAATTATAGCTGAATATAAAACTGAGTAAATCTAAGGAAGACTGTTACCTTAAGCTGGATATGAGGTTGCGGAGAAGAGGTAAGAATACTTGGTCCGCATATCTTCTTATACTTCCTAAGTATCTCCCTCAATGGACTAATTCCATCAAAGAACTTTGACTAAGGGAACTTCTTTGTTCCTCAGTCTGCGAATCTGATGATTGAGGATCTGGACTGAAACCTCTTTGAAAGAAAGATCGTTCTGAATATTTACATCCTCTAAGGGAACTATGACTGCTGGGTCACCAATGTATTTCTTTAGCAAGGAGATGTGGAATACTGGATGAACTAAGGCTAGATCTGAAGGCAACTCAAGCTTATAAACTACCTTTCCAAAATGGTTGAGAATTCTGTAAGGGCCGACATATTGGGGACTGAGCTTTCCCTTCTTGCTGAACCTCTTTACCCCTTTCATGGTCGAGATTTTTAAGAACACAAAATCCTCAATCTCAAACCCGAGATCCTTTCTCCGTACATCTGTGTATGACTTCTGTCAGCTTTAGGCAGCCCTAAGTCTTTCTCTAATTAACCGAACCTTCTCTAAGGCACCAAATACTAGGTCAGGCCCTACCACTGCGGCCTCACCTACCTCGTACCAACCAATTAGAGATATGCGTCTCCTACCATAGAGAGATTCAAATGGTGCCATCTGAATAGAGGAATGATAACTGTTATTGTATGCAAACTTGATCAAAGGCAAGTGGACATCCCAACTACCCTTAAAATTGCCAACGTATGTTCTTATCTTATCTTCTAAAGTCTGAATGGTCCTTTCTTCTTGACCATCTGTATGAGAGTGGAAGGATGTACTGAGGTGAACTTGGGTACCAAGACCCTTTTAGAATTCTTTCCAGAAATAAGAGGTAAACTGGATACCTCTATCTGAGATAATGGATACTACAACTATGTGTAACCTGACCAACTCCCTGATATAGAGTTTGGCGTAGTCTTTAACTGAATAAGAAGTATGAACTGGCAAGAAATGAACTGATTTGGTCATCCTATCTATAATAACCCATATAGAATCATACTGTCAACGAGTACAAGTCAAACCCATCACAAAGTCCATGTTCACTTCTTCCCATTTCCATATGGGAATAATGAACTCCTTCATGGACCCAATATGTTTCTCATGCTAAATCTTAACTTACTAGCATGTAGACCACTTAGCTACAAACTCTGCAATATCCCTCTTCATCCCACTTTACCATTAGATCTCACATAGATCACAGTATATCTTAGTGGCCCCTGGATGAATAGAGTAACGCGCACCATACGTTCTGCAAGAATTCATTGCCTCAAGTCATCTACACCTAGCACACATAAACAACCGTGGAAACCCAATACACTATCTCTCTCTTAAGAGAAAACCTTTACTCTCTGATTTCTGACTGACTCTTTCAACTTAACAAAACTAGGATTTTTATCCTACTTTTTCTTCACCTCAAAAACTAGAGAGGATTCAAAACTATTCTGAACCCACACACTACCTTCTGTAGAATCGACTAAGCGGACAGTTAGTCAGGCAAAATGATGAACTTTCTGAACTAACTTATTCTTACTATCCTCAACATGAGCAACACTACCCATAGACAGTCTACTGAGAGCATTAACTACTACATTAGTTTTGCCCAGATGATAAAGAACACTTATGTCATAATTTTTCAATAACTCTAACCACCTTCTCTGACACAAATTCAAATCTTTTTGAAAAAAGACATACTGCAAGCTCTTGTTATTTGTGAACACATATAGATGCACCCCAATAAGTAGTGCCTCCAAATATTTAAGGCAAACACAATAACTTCTAACTCAAGATCATCAGTCAGATAATTCTTCTCATGGGGCTTAAGCTATCTAGAGCCATAGGCTATGACCTTACCTCTCTGCATGAGGATGATACACCCAAATTATAACTTTCTTACGAAAGTGTAAGCGGTCACTATCAAATCTAGAACCCAACTGGGTTGGGTGTTGAATCCCATAAGGAATACTGTGTTTACTAAGTAATGCGGTTGTTATCAGACTGTTGATCAAATGTTCCAGAATAAAAGAGGGTTTTGATTTATCAATTATATTCAAATGCTTGTCACAGAAAGTGATCCAACTATAGATTATATTTGCAAATAGTAATTCAGTAAGAGTAGTCAAACTAGAGTTATGGTTACCAAGATGCTTAAGCAGCTAGGGTTGTGAACTATTTTGAATTCCTAATGAACAATTCTAATTGTAAGAGTAATTGAATTCTATGGTTTACACATTAGTTTCTCAACCTAAATGAGTATCTTAGCCCTTAATTCTTTCAAACTTAAGGAACAAATTATTTATTTAACTATATTCTCACATGGGTTGATTTGGTTAAGGCATCTACCCTCTATCCAAAGGTTAAAGCGTTTAGATTTGTGCAAACCTTTTTTTTCCCAAAAAACACTTTTCTATTTTAACAAGTGTTGTTCTTGGGCTCACTTTTCAAGTTTACAACCAAGAAAAGTCATTAAAGTGAAGAAGGGTTTATGCAATATCAATTAATAATGGGAATCTACTAGATTCACAACCCCCAATCAACTATTCACATCAAGGCTCCCATAACCCTAGTTATGGGAGCTTAGCCACACATTTCCACCAAAGAAAGAGAAGAAGACATTGTATTATTCATGAATCAATTCAAAATTTACTTACAAAAATCACAATTGTTCCACCTCAATCTTCAATAGAAACTATAATAATCAAATCTTGATCCCCCAATTCTAGAATTAAATCTTAAAGCAAAACTATGTAGCAATGTGTTTCATGTCTTGGAAACCTTAATCAAAGATAAGAGATGGATAAAAGATAAAAAATCCCAATAAAGCCTAAAACTGGGTATTTATATGTTCCCCAGGTAAAAAGAATTTAAAATTCAAATACTAAAAATCCGTGTCAAAAGTGACGGCTAAAGTGGTGTTCCGTGTCCATCGTAAGTCTAACGGTCCATCACTTGGAATGTCGCTGCTGATAGTGGAGGGTAATGTTCTTGATATGACTGACGACTAAAGAGGTTATCCGTTGCAAGGTTGAACGTCCATCATCTGGACCATTGCTGACGATCCTTGGGAGTCAGTTTCTGCGTAGTCCTGACGGTCAAAGTGGTGATCTGTCGCAATTTCGACGGTTTACCATATTAACCATCGCCGAGCATTTTAGGATACCTATTGCTATTTAGTTGTGACGGTCCTAGTAGTTGGTCGTCGCAAAATTAATGGTCCATCACCTGGACCGTCGCTATGTCTTCTGAAAGTCTGAGTTCTGTTTAAACTTATCGGTTGAGTTGGTGGTCCGTTGAAGAGTTAACGGTCCACCATTTTGACCATCAAAAGTGTATTTCAATAATTTTTTTGAGTCTTTTCTTTCAAGTTAGCTCCTTACCCTGAAACACTAAAATCAAGCATTAAATGAAACCTTCGTTGCTTAAACACATGCAATTTCCCCAAGAAAAAGATGAAAAATGTTTTGTAAAAAACCATAACATCAACACCCTCAACTTAAGATCATTTCTTGTCCTCAAGCAACTCAGCATCAAATTACAACTATGAACAACACAATGACGCGCATTTACCACTAAACCAATTCTCACACAACCATTCACTTGTCACTTAAATCATATGGTTTAACATGTTAGAGTCTATAACCGACATCATTTCAAATTCAGTTCATCTACACAACATAGATACATGCATCTACTGAGATCAGCCAAATTAAGTATGACTTAAGTTTCCCTCACAGTCAAGGAGATCCACCACTTAATATCTTTTGTGGATACAAATCACAACCCTCTCACTCATCAAAGAAGTTGCAAACATAGCATATGCATCCATAAACTTGCCCTTATAATCCAATTCCCCTTTGTAGCTAAGTTCCAAGATCAAAAGGTCTTCAGCCTAGTACGGAGGTATCAAGCTTGGTTAGGGGGGAAATTTAGGCAAAAGTGACTAAGTACTACGTTTTAACTCTCTTTGCCTGCAAATTCTTCTTACCAAGGCCATTGCTTTAGTAGCTCACTTACCCTTTTTTTATTCATTCATTCTTTACCACAATACACCCTCTTTTTTTTATGAGCATCAGCCACGCTCAACTTAGGCTGATGCCATAAGTAAAAGTGCACACTGTCTTAACTAGACCAGGGCCAAATGCTCTTAATTCGAAATCTTAGACTAACTTTTTATCCAAATTCCCAATAGACAGCTGACAGCCCTACAATAGCCACTCTCAACTTAGGTTTTTTATCCAATTTTAGGTACACATTACCCATATGTAGGCTAGGGCTAGAGCTAGGGGTCAACAGCTGAAAGAGAGTTAACTAGAATTCTTGGTGATGAAGAAAAATTTACAAAGGCTTAATGAAGGGTACAAAAAATAGAACCTTATTTTTGGTGGGTTCAATTATTTTGGCTACATGGACTAAAAGCACAAAGTGGCCTACCATCACTTCTTATCCCATAAACTACAGAACAACATCAATTGAACCAGGCAAGTTGTAGGTACTATACTATGTAAGAACTAATACAAACACTGGCACACACAGTGGCAATTGAGTCACACCCATTTTACTGTTCTTAAGATTTGCATCACATATCATGTGTATTTACAAAATAATGCCAATTACAGATTCAATAACAGTTTATGACATATATTAGGGATAAAAGTAAATTGTTAAATGGAAAAAATCAGAGTTAGATGCCAACGTCATTCATCACCCATATTCACAACAAGATACTAATACAAACATCACTTTTATTTTATGGACCAACTTTAGCAACATAACAAGACTTAAAAACAAGAGAAAAAGAAAGAAAAAAATTCAAATCTGAAATTAAACCTAGACATGCTACTTTTTCTAGCTAGTATGGTATAAGTACCCCACCCCCATAGAAAATCACATGTATTGTCCTCAAAGCATACATATAAAGTACAAAGGAATGGGTATAATTGTATTGCCTCTCAATCATCTGAGGCGTCTATGAAGTATGGTGAGGCTCCTACATCCTCACCTTGTGCAAGGACACTCAAAACCTCCCCCTCTTGGATCGGGGGAATAATCTCTCAAACTGATGTTGAACTTTGCCCTCTTTTTGGGGAAGCACTAGTGGATACTCTTGCTGCTTCATCTTCTGCTCTCTTTTTTCTCCTTTCTTCATCTTTCTTTGATTTCTTTCATGCTCTCTTTAGATCATGTTGTTCTTGTTGCTCCGGTGTCATTGTTGCTCTCTTTCTTCTCTTTTCTTCTTTTCTTACAGCTTTCTCATCTATCTACTGCTTTTCTTTGTCTTTTACGGGCCTCCCATCAGATCCACTATACCTTCATCATCGTCGCTCATCACACAAGCTAGGTCAAACACAAGCTGCTGTGACTACCTTTCTTTCAGCTCTGCTATATCAGCCTTCGCCTGCTCAAATTCCACCATGAGCTTGGCAAGATCAGGGAGGGATAGGGCATCTAACCTTTTGTTAATACGGTGCTCCATGCTATCTATCCTAGCTTGAATGGTTTGGAATGGACAGAGGGCTTCAGCTACGATTTCATCAACAAAAGGCTTAAAGTTTGCAACCCACTTATCTAGCTATCTCTGAAACCTCTTTTGCGTCTTCATTGACTTAGCAAAGTTTTCTGGTGTGAACCTATAGTTAGCAAAATCTGCTCCACCCATAGATTGTGCAGAACTTGACCCTGTAGATGTGCCTTGGGGTACATACTCTGGTGACACATAGGTAGTAATATGTAAGGATATACATGTGGGAATCTCTGTAGCATCAAGAGCTGGTGCAAATTGGTCTGGTAAGCTGGAGGCTTGGTGACACGCATCTCAAAATTTGAGTCATCTTTTGACTTCTCAAGGTCCTATTAGTGTATAGCCTAGATTTCATTGTATGCTCTATGAATCAGGGGCACTTTGGCCTGTCTGCATAAAGCAATGATTAAGCATGGGGACAATAATGAACTAGAGATTTTATGTGCCCTCACGAATATCTCATCAGCAATTATCTAGTCAAAGTCAATTTAAATCCCTAAGATTAAGCTTACCACCAACACAACTCTGTATTTATCTAAGTTTCCATCACCTTTTATTGGGATTAACCTTAAGCGAACAACAGCCTACCAAAATTTAGCCTTAAAGCTAAGGGAATATTTTACAATACGCTCCCGTGAGTTGGTCAACCAAGAGGGGTTACCATCCTCAGTCAAGAATGAGGCCACCCAAGGCCTTTGAGTAGATGCATTTCTTAATCTATACTCAAGATCAGGCACAACAAGTGGAGCCTCGTACTCTAGCCCGAACAACATCCTATTGATTGTTCGAGCTAAAATATCAACAGTGACTCTTCAAACAGGTACAAATTTTTTGTTTGGCAAGTTTGTAATTAATGTCCCCTTTGGGCAATCCTTTTCTACCAGTGCGAGATAATTTGAAAAGAATTATCTTACTGAATTAGGTTGATACGGTCCTGGTGGATGGCTCACCCATGATAGTTTATACTCATTGAATTGACGTTCTAACTTAGGATATTCATGTAAATCCTTTATCACAATTTGATGATCTTCTGCAAATGACCTTTTGATCCCTCTTGTGGTAGGTGTCAATCCATCATAGAACTTCTCGCGTGCTCCCTCTATCTGCCATCTAATCACCTCTCGAACTTAAGAATCCTTGCATCTGACAATGTTAGCATCCTCAGGTTCAGTTTCTACATTATCCGCTTCAGTTTTCCCTTCTACATTGGCATCTTCAGTTTTAATATCAGCAGGCTCAGGTTGAGTGGTAGAAACTGTGGCCACGTTTAGGCTCAATGTAGTACTGCCAGTACTACCCTCACTCTCCTCTTCAGACTGGAAGAGTAGGGGAATTTCCCTTCCATATTGTCTGGTGTTGTACCCGAATGTGGGTTTTCCGCCACCCCTTTGAGATCTTTCTCCTCTATTTAATGGTACTTTGGGAGCCATAACACCTAAAAAAGAAGTAAGAAATTAGTTCACAACAAAAATCTATCAAATTAGTGAATTTCATGACTTGATGGTCAAAATGGTAGTTCACCAGTGATGGGATGATCCACCAATTTAGCCGTCGAGCCAAATCCAGTGTCCTAGAATTTTCATAGCCCTACGACGGTTGGAATGGTGGTCTGTCGAAAGTTTGATGGTCCACTAAGTCTCCTCTCGCATCTTATCCAGTAGCTGCCATCTTTAAGGTTCCTACATTGGTTTGAATGGTGATTCGTCACACAGGTGATGGTTTACCAAGTTGTCCGTCGCGGTTCCTTCCCCAGATTCAATGTCTATTTCAGCATTTTGTCGCACAATTTGTGTACCATATCAATTTTTAGCTATAGCAATGACACCAAATTCACATTCAAGAACCACTTTTCTCCTTTTAATCAATGTGGGTTACTAGACTTCACTCGACATTATACATTAAAATTCTGAACGTACAACATCCATAGTTTAGAGCATAAGGAGACATCAAGATAGGATTTTATCGATAAAACACTCAATCACTTCATATTTTTTCAATTCAAAGCGAGAAGAAAAGTGTTATGCTTGTACCTTGACTCTGCAGAATCTTCTCCTAACTTACTAGCAACTTGTAAAAAACAAAAGTAACTTAAAACTCTTTGATTTTAATTTTAACTGATTGTGATGAAGAAAACAAAAAGAGTGGTATTGTTTAAATAAGAGAAAAGAAAGGAGATGGGGAGTCCATGAGGGGGTAACTGCCTTCAGCTACTTTGAATCCAAATGGAATTGATTAGTTGAGGAATTTAAAAAGGTTACAACGTATGTAACCTCTTTATTCTATCTTTTTAAACTCTTTTGGGCAAAGTATGGTTTATTTAACAAAGCTTCAGATTCAACCCGACCCATCCCAACATTAGGGTTGCAGCGACGGCGGTACCAATGGCTAGTCAGAAGTTCGACGGTCAACCAGGTTGGCCGGCGAATCTTCCTAGAACTTGAGCAATTCTGCCTCTTTTCGATAGTTAGTGGGATGGGCCACCATATTTTTGATAGTCCACCAAAGTCACCGTCATACCTTACCAGAACCCAGGTTATCCAGTTTGATTTTGATGGTCTATTTTATGGTCCACCAACTTTGGGATGGTCCATCACTTTAACCGTCAACTTGATTTAGTGAATGAATTTTTCTGCCTATTTATGACGGTGGAAATAGTGAACCGTCATGGGACTGGTGGTCTACCAAATCGGCCGTCACTTTTGTTCCAGTAACTCAGATTTTTACCCCTATTTTCAAATGTACCACTCCTCCTTTTTGCTGCATTTTTGATCCCGCACACTTCACAAACACATAAAAAATGCACTAATAACAACAAACTTAATTTAACAAATGCTTTACAATAACACATTGTGGGTTGCCTCCTACTAGCGCCTGATTTATTATCGTGGCACGACTTGTCTATCTCGATTACTCAGACTTCATCGAGATAAATGGTTACTATACACTTTATTGAGTCCATAGGGACCATGTATAGCTCCACCATTTGCCCATTTACTTTGAAGACACTTCTATCTTTATTTTCGAGTTCAACTACTCCAGATGAGTAAACTTGATTCACTCTAAAAGGGCCATACCATTTTGATTTAACCTTACCGGGGAACAACTTTAATCTGGAGTTGAATAGAAGTACCAAATCACCTTTTTGAAAATTTCACTGCTCAATCCTTCGATCATGGTAATTTTTCATCTTCTCCTTGTAGAGATCTGCTCTTTCATATGCATTGAGATAGAACTCATCCATCTTATTCAGCTGGCCTAGTTTTAATTCCACTAGTTCTTTCCAGTCTAAGTTCAACTTCTTAAGTGCCTAGAACACTTTATACTCCAACTCAACTGGCAAGTGACATGCCTTTCCATAAACCAATTGGTCCGGTGATATGCCAATAGGCATTTTGAAGGCTGTCCTATATTTGCAAAGAGCATCATCAAGCTTTCGAGACCACTCTTGCCTACTGGCATTACGG
The DNA here is from genome assembly GCF_002878395.1 of Capsicum annuum. Classification (NCBI taxonomy): domain Eukaryota; kingdom Viridiplantae; phylum Streptophyta; class Magnoliopsida; order Solanales; family Solanaceae; genus Capsicum; species Capsicum annuum. The sequence goes on from NC_061114.1 coordinate 147,220,665, forward strand.
TTTTAGCAAGGATGTCTTTGATATCTCTTGTTCGAAACCTCCACTTGCCCACTGGTTTGTGGGTGGTATAGAGTTTCCACCTTATGTTGCTTTACCCCGTATTTAGCTAATGCAACTCAAAATACTCGATTGCAAATGTGAGATCCACCATCCCTTAAGATGGTGCGTGGCACCCCAAATAAAGAAAAGATATTCCTCTTGAGGAATGCTACTACTCTCTTCCCTTCGTTGTTGGCCAAAGCAACTGCTTCAAACCATTTCAAAACATAATAAAGAACAACCAGAATATATTTTATCCCATACGAGCTCACAAACGGACCCATAAAGTCGATGCCCCATACATCAAACAATTCAACCTCTAACATTTTTGATATGGGCATCTCATGTTTTTAGAGATTGACCCTTGTCTCTGACACTGGTCACACATTTTCACAAATTCATATGCATCCTTGAACAAGGTTGGCTAATAATATCCACACTGTAATACTTTTCTTGCGGTGCGATTACCAGCATAGTGGCCCCCGACTAGTGAAGCATAACAAGCTTAAAAAATGTTCAACACATCAATTTATGGGACACATTTTTTGATAATATTATCAACACACTTCCTGAACAGGTATGGCTCATCCCTGAAGTAACTTTTGGCATCATGGAGGAATTTCTTTCTCTGATGAAAAGAAAGATTTTCTGGAATCAACTCGCTCACGACGTAGTTTGCAAAATCAGCATACTAAGGTATTTTCTCCATAACAGTAGCTAAGATTTCCTCATCTGGAAATGCATCATTGATCTCAATTTCATCTCTAACTACTTACTCACATTCCAGCCTAGACAAATGATCCGCAACTTGGTTTTTGCAACCCTTTCTATCTTTGACTTCAAAGTCAAATTCTTGGAGAAACAGTACCCATCTAATTAACCTTGGCTTCGTATCCTTTTTTGCCATCAATTATCTCATGGATGCATGGTTAGTGTGAACCACCACCTTGGTTCTTAGCAGATATGCCTGAAATTTCTCAAAAGCATAGACTACAACAAGAAGTTCCTGTTCGGTGACAATGTAGTTTTTTTGAGCTCCATTCAATGCTTTGCTGGCATAATAGATTGGATGAAATAATTTGTCCTTCTTTTACCCCAACACAGCTCCAAGGGAAACACCGCTTGCATCACACATGATCTCAAATGATTTTGACCAATCTGGTGCAACAATGATAAGGGCCTCAACCAACTTCCTTTTATGGCATTCAAATGCCTTCAAGTAATCATCATCAAAGGAGAACTTAGCTTTCTTTTCCAAAAGTTTGCAGAGTGGATTTGCAATCTTTGAGAAGTCCCTTATAAACCTCCAGTAAAATCTAGCATGTCCAAGAAAACTACGAACTCCCTTTACTGAGATGAGAGGTGGTAGCTTCTCAATAATATCCACCTTGTCTCGATCAACCTCTATCCATTTTGCTGAATTTTGTGCCCGAGAACAATGCTCTTCTTCATCATAAAGTGACATTTCTCCTAGTTAAGCACCAAATTAAATTCCACACAACACTGCAAGGCTCTATTCAGGTTTCTTAAACATAGCTCAAATGAATCTCCTACCACAAAAAATCATCCATGAATACCTCCAAAGTGTCCTCTACCATATATAAGAAAATAGACACCGTACACCTTTGGAAGGTAGCGGGTGCATTATATAACCCAAACGACATCCGATTAAATACAAAAGTACCATACGGGTATGTGAAAGTAGTCTTATACTGATCTTTAGGAGCAATACAGATCTGATTATATCCAGAATAGCCATCCAAGAAATAATACCACCCCCTTCCTGCCAATCAATCAAGCATTTAATTCATGAAGGGCATTGGGAAGTGGTCCTTTAAGGTCCATGAGTTCAATTTGTGATAGTCCATGCAAACCCTCTACCCAGTCATAGGCCTGAGAGAAATCAACTCATTCTTTTCATTTGCAAAAATAGTCATGCCCCCTTTCTTAGGCACGCATTGAACTGGGCTTACCCATTTACTATTGGAAATAGGATAAACCACTCATGTGTCCAGCCACTTAATAATCTCCTTTTTAAGCACCTCTTGCATCGATGGGTTTAGTCGGCATTGATGCTCGATGGTTAGAGTACAGTTATCCTCAAGTTGTATCTTATAAGTGCAGATGCCAGGGGGAATACCAATAATATCAGCAATAGTCCAGCTTATTACTCTTTTGTGCCTCTAAAGCACTGAAGTAAGTGCTTCCACCTACTGCTTGCCTAAATCAACTGCAATAGTCACGGGTAGCATATTTCCATTTCCCAAAAACACATACCTTAAATTCCTAGGCTGCTATTTCAATTTCAATACCGGCGACTCTTCAATGGATGGCTTAGCTGGTGGTGTTAATCGATTCATTAGATCAAGATCTAGCTTTTTAGGAGCTTAAGAGTATGATCCCATTCCCGTCAAAGCACAAATAGTCTCTTCATACTCCTCAATGTCTTCTCGATCAAAATTTATTAGCACTGCAGCTAAGGGCTTAACAACAAATTCTCCTCTATCAGTACCCCCTGCTCACCATCATAATATATATCAACAATTGAGAACACACTCATTTATATCTGTTGCTTCATTGATTGGAATACACCAAATCATACCACTTCATTATTCAGCCTAAATAAGAGCTCATTAGCTCGCAAATCAATCAACACACTTTTGATTACAAGGAAAGGTCGACCTAAGATTGTGGGCACCTCAAAGTCCACCTTGTAATATAGAATGACAAAATCTGTAGGAAATATAAAGCTAGAAACCTTCACCAACACATCATATAAAATACCAACAGGTTATTTTATCGTCCTATCTGCCATCACAAGTCGTATATCGGTGGGTGTGGGGTCTCCTAAACCTAACTTATTATAAATAGCTAGCGACATCAAATTAATGCTAGCTCCCAAGTCGCATAGAGATTTTGCAAAGTCAAGAGGCCCAATAGTGCATGGCATAGTAAATGGTCCCGGATCTGCCTTTTTTTGCACCAGAGACCTTGTGGAAATAGCACCATAATGATAGAGATTGTCCATCAACTCAAAACTAACTGACCGCCTCTTCGTGACAAGATCTTTCATGAACTTTGTATACCTGGGCATTTGTTCCAATGCCTCCACCAATGGCAGATTAATCATCAACTTCTTAAGCATAGCCATGAATTTTCCAAACTTTGTGTCATCGACCTTCTTCTTCAACCGATGGGGAAATGGAGGAGGTGGTCTTAGAAGAGTGGTAACCACCACTTATGCCTCCTTTCCCTTATTTTTTTCCAACTCATCAACCTGCTGACTGTTCGATGGCGTATCATAAATAACCTCATCCAATTTCCTACACTCCACCGGATGATCAATATCTGCTTCTTTAATATTATCTGCTACTATATCAACCACAGGATTGCCCACAGGAGGGCTTGCCAATAACTTACCACTTCTAGTAATGACGGCCATACATGACCCATCCTTCCTTAGGTTTTACACTATGTCACTTGGGAGGGTGCCAGCCTTTCTCTGATTGAATGCAGCGGAAAGTTGGTTTATTTGCTGCTCCAACTATTTTATCAAAGTAGAGTGAGAGTCAACTAGCTGGTTTATTGAGGATAACTCACCTTTTATCTCAGTCACCCTATTACTTATTGCTTCTACTCTCTTCAATAGCTTGGCCATCATGTCCTCCATGAATATCTTCCCCAAACTAGTTACAGTGGCCTCATGGTTTCCAGAAGGGACGTATAACCCACTCCTGTCACCCTTAATCTTCCAATTACCTTGATCACAGTCCTTATATCTAGATTTATCATAGTAGTTCTGACCTTAGTTTCCTTGGCCACCGCCCCAAAAATCCCCTGATTGTTCAAGTAATTGGCTTCCTCCTCAGAATCGGAGTCAGCCCTTCATGTGATGCTACAACTTTAACCTTTTCTGTCTTTTCTGATAACAAATATTTGGTGAGAAGATCCATCTTTGTCTTCATGTGAGCCGTGTCTTGGTCACACTCTTATTTTCTTCGCCTCTGTTCTGTAGTCATGCCTATAGAAACAGTAGAGCTTGCTACCTCAGAATCCCTGGTATGCCAAGCTCTACTTTATTTTGTCATACGATTAAGCATGTCAGCTACTTCAGGAAAGGTGAGGTCCATAAATGACCCACCTACTACATTGTCCACCACTGGCTTAGTCACAGACTTCAAGGCTCAATATAATATGTCCATCAAGTGGACATTGGTCATCTGATGATTTGGGCACTGCATAAGCTTCTTCTTGAACCTCTTCCAAGTCTCATGGAGAGCTTCAGTTGGAAGCTGTCTAAAATTGCTTATTTTATCTCTCAAATATGCCCTCTTGGATGGTGAAAAAAATCTTTCTAGAAAAGTATCTTTCAGTTGCCTCCAATTAGTAATAGAGTCGAGAGTTAGCCCATTCAACCATACAGTTGCCTCTCCAGATAGAGACAATGGAAATAGCCGTAATCGAATAGCATTTTGTCCAACCCCTGGGTTGTTAAATGACTTGCATGTTGAGATAAAATTAACCAAATGCATATTCGGGTCGTCACCCGCAAGTCCACCAAATAATCCTTTGAGATGCAATAGCTGGATCATAGTGCTTGTAATATTAAACTTGGCTCTAAGTGCTAAGGGCAGAGGAATAATAGCCCCTATTGCATCGGCTCTATCTAAGTCATCATCATTATCCTCTAAATTTAATTGAGCGGCTTGGCATTATGGTCTCGCCTTAGCAGGGTGATTTTTGTTGACATTTCTAATTATTGATGTAGAAAAATTAGCTGCATGCCTTGGATTGACTGGAGCTAATTAATCATCATCACCTAGATACTCATCATCTGGGTTTTATCATCAGCCTGCATTATTTGCATTCTACTGGTTCACTTGTGCAGCTGCCAAGACAGCTAGTCTAGCTACTTCCAGCTAAGCAACTACTCTTTCTTGGTCCTATTGACTATCCATTCTACCAATAAGTTGAGGTTCAGGATGAATAGGTAATAAAGGTTCACCTGTTCTCCGAGTACTTGGCATACAAGATGATCACTCTGCACAAAACAAAAACAACAAATAAAAAGTAAAATTTTGGGAAACTTTGACCAAAGATCAAGCAACAAACATAAACTTAATTGACAACCATATTCCTCGACAACGGTGCCAAAATTTAATACACCCAAATTATAACTTTCTTACAAAAGTGTATGTGGTTACTGTCAAATATAGAACCCAACTGGGTTGGGTGTTGAATCCCACAGGGAATACTATTTTCATTAAGTAATGTGGTTGTTATCAGACTGTTGATCAAATTTTCTAGAATAAAATAGGGTTTTGATTTATCAATTGTATTCAAATGCTTGTCACAGAAAGTGATCCACAGAAAGTCAAACTAGAGTTATGGTTACCAAGATGCTTAAGCAGCTAGGGTTGTGAACTATTTTGAATTCCAAATGAACAATTCTAATTGCAAGAGTAATTGAATTCTATGATTTACCCATTAGTTTCTCAACCTAAATGAGTAGCTTATCCCTTAATTCTTTCAAACTTAAGGAATATATTATTTATTCAACTCTATTCTCACATGGGTTGATCTGTTTAAGACATCTACCCTCTATCCAAAGGTTAAAGCCTTTAGATTTGTGTAAACCCCTTCTTTTCCCAACAAACACTTTTCTATTCGAACAAGTGATGTTCTTGGGCTCACTTTTCAAGTTTGCAATCAAGAAAAGTCATTAAAGTAAAGAAGGTTTTATGCAATATTAATTAATCATGGGAATCTACTAGATTCACAACCCCCAATCATCTATTCACATCAAGGCTCCCATAACCCTAGTTATGGGAGATTAGCCACACATTTCCACCAAAGGAAGTGAAGAAGACATTGTGTTATTCATGAATCAATTCAAAATTTACTTACAAAAATCATAATTTTTCCACCTCAAATCTTCAATAGAAACTATGATAATCAGATCTTGATCCCTCAATTCTAGAATTAAATCTTAAAGCAAAACTATGTAGCAATGTGTTTCAAGTCTTGGAAACCCTAATCAAAGATAAGAGATGGATAAAAGATAAAAAAATACCCCAACAAAGCCTAAAACTGGGTATTTATTTGTTCCCCAAGTAAAAAGAATTTAAAATTCAAATACTAAAACTCTGCGTCAAAAGTGACGACTAAAGTGGTGGTCCATCACAAGTCTGACGGTCCACCATGTGGACCATCGCTGTTGATACTAGAGGGTAATGTTCTGGATATGACTGGTGGCCAAAGAAGTTGTCTGTCGCAAGGTTGACGGTCCACCATCTAGACCGTCACTGATAATCCATGGGAGTCAGGTTCTGGGTAATCTTAACGGTCAAAGTGGTGATCAATCGCAATTACGATGGTCCACTATATTAATCGTCGTTGAGAATTTTAGGATGCCTTTTGTTGTTTAGTTATGATGGTCCTAGTGGTTGTTTGTCACAAAACTGACGGTCCACCACCTGGACCATCACTGTGTCTTCTGAAAGTCTGAGTTCTGTTTAGACTTGAGAGTTGAGTTGGTATTCTGTCGCAGAGTTGACGATCTACCATTTTGACTGTCAGGATTACCCATCTCCTTAATCAATATTGCTGTTCTGCACTCTTTAACCATACTATCTGACACCCCAGATACGAACTTGCTCATTCTATACCTACTGTCTGCTACTAAATGGGGAGCATACCTGGCTAACTGAGTAAACTTGAGGGAATACTCTTTCACGCTTATACTACCTTGCCTGAGGTTGATAAACTTTAATACCTTGGCTTCTCTCAGATCTAAGGGAAAGAATCTCTCTAGGAATAGGGAAGGATTCATTCGGGTGAAGTCCAAAATCCTGGCTACAACAATATTGGCCATTGGACTTGCCGAAATAGCAACTGGCCGCTCATTCTGAGCTACTACAGAGTTGGCATAGTAGTGAATGCAGCTCTAAATTCTGCATGGGAGACATGCTTGTCCAGGGGATCTGCCTGAATGGGCTAAGGTGCTAATTGATTTCTGATTCTCCTTTCGTTAGTCCTTTTGGGAGGCAAGTTCTGTAAATGAAAGAAAGAAATGAATTAGACTGAGAGTTTAACTTGAGCTCATTCTCACTCACACGATATGAATACTGAAAGAAAGAAAACTATTTCTTAAAACATCTCATAGCCTTCTATCCAAAATTATGGCGCGCTACACACCCATTAACAAGACTCTACTAGATACGACTTTCAGATTTCCTAGGACACTGTTGAACCTTAGGATTTGATACCAAGTTTGTAACACCCTGAGTCTGTGCCCTAGATGCTACATGATGCTTACAACCCCGAAGGACCAAAAGCTAATCCATGATTGATATCTGGTGTAAGTACTGAAACATGATACTGTAATAAATACAGAATAATAGGCTGAAATGCCATAAGCTTCAAAATATCTGAAATGTTAATAAATTATATCATCAAAAATAACAATTTGTAAAACTAAACACTATTTGAAAACTAGTCTGAAAAGCCTCTAAACTGAACTGTCTGAAAGTGGAGTTGATGGGACAATCCCCCAACTAACTCCATCTACTAAAATACTGAGTCTACTAAAATAATTTTATAAAAAAATATCCTCGATCGATGAGGACTAACTACTAATCTACTACTGCTAGCTGAATCTGAGTCTATCTATGTGCAGTCGGGAACTTGTTCATCCGAACCTATGATATGAGACATCATAGCATAAAAAAAGAGTATGCGTCGGTACGTGGAATGTACTGGTATGCTAGATGAGGTAAGGCTGAATGTAAGGGTTCATATGCATGAATGATAACTGACTGTATGATATAGAGTAACCGAGCATGAGAGTACATGGATAACTGATACTGCTATAAATACTAAGTTTGCACTAATGTGCATATAAATAAATACTATGACTAAGCTTGTCTGAAGCTAAGTCCTAAGTTCTGATACTGAGTAACTGATATTTAAAGTTACTGATACTGATTGACTGTATCTGATAATCTTAATTCTGTAAAACTAAACTGAGTTCTATTCTAAAGACTGAGACTAAGATCGTGAGAGGTAATCATCTAACTGATATGCCCTAAATAAGATAACTGAGTTAAGGTCTAACCTGTGAACCCAGTTGGAAGGGTGTCAGTACTGTGCTATGAGTAAAGACACTGAAGAGTTACCCTCATCTGGCAGGTACTCTAGTGAGAACGGTGGAACCCTCATCTGGTTGGTTAAAACACCTCATCAACCCTCAAATGACAGGTTTGATATCTCAACCTACACTAGTTACATAGTTCTAGAATACAAGGATTGCTTCTAATGATCACACCCTCTACTGGCAGGTGAGCCCACATCCTTGGGTTCACTCGGTGCTGAATCCTACTCCCAACTAAAAGACACCGAACTGAGTATACTGAACTGGATTGGACTGATACTGAGCTTACTGAGTTTTCCTGAGTTCTGTAACTGACTGAGTTCTATTGAGTTTTGTAACTGATTGAGAGTACTACTGATCATGACATGACTAAGATTCTATAACTGACACTGGGTTTAGGTACACAGCTAAATTGTCGGGTATTAAATACCACAAGACTTGATAGCATGAAAAATAAAGTATAATATACTCTTGAAAATCATAACAATGTATACTTTTCCATAATTCACTCATAGAGGCATTTAATAAAACACTTGTAAAGCATCTACTTATACATGAATAGGGAATACATGCCATTAGGTTATAATGACACTATTTCATTCACATAGGCATTTTATCAAATACATGGGGAGCATGCTTAGGTTATACAATACTCAAAATATATATTCATCATGGCTACATCAATAAACTTGCAAATTGAAGAATTTATCATGAAAATTATGTAATTCAACACGTACAAGGATTCATTTCATAAAAGCATGTAATTTAATCATAGACTAAAACCCAACAATAACATGAACATGTATTCAATTCAATTCAAGCATGGAAGTTCATAATTTAACAATCTTGTATTTTAAAAATGGATTGGTGGACTGTATGGGTGAAAGGAACCCATATATGAATACCTTACAGACCTTAATTTGTGAGTTTCTTGAAGTTCTTGGTGAATTCCTTGACATTGATCTTGTTTTCTTGAAGCTAGGGTTTTGTAGTTTTGAGAGAGAATGCTTTTAATTTGGGGATAAATTGAGTGAGTAATGACTTAAAACATTTTTAGGGATTAAATCCCATATTTGGGTATGTTAAAATAATGGGAAGAGATTGTTTTAGCCCTGGACAAAACATTTAATTCCCGTCAAAATTTTCTGAAATAGGCATCTGGCGCAACACGGCGCTATCGCACCGTGTCTCTAGAAATTGCTAAATGAGAAAATGCATGTTGGCACGATACAGTGGTATCACGGTACCTCACTGGAAACTAACAATTTTCATTTTTATATACTCTACGACGCGCTACTGGCCTGAATGAAGGTGTTTAACGAGTGAAACTTAAAATAGCCATAACTTCTTACCCGGTTATTGAATTTAGCCAAATTTTTTATTGTTGGAAAGATAATTCAATTTCCTACGCAATTGAAGGATCTAAACTGAAAAATATTGAGTGTTTCAAAAATTTCATATTGGATAACTCATGAACTGAGAGTTAAGTTAAGCTTGAGAAATATGGGTAATTACAGAAACTGACTCAAGAGTTGGAGTCTCTGAATTAGAGTCTTTAACTTGAAAAAGATGGTATATACACCCCTTGGATATCATATTTCTTGCTCTAAGGTATGAAACAAGCTGACCCCTAAGAGCTGTAGTACTACCCCCCCATTCAAGGACTGATTCATTTGGGAACTGAAAATGAACTATTCTATTTCTACAATCAATTGAGGCATAGTATGAGTAGAGACAATCCATGCCAAGAATGACATGAAAATCCATTATCTCTAATTCCACAAGATCAACTGAAGTAACTTTCTGAGATATTATGACTAGACAGTTCCTGTATACCTTCTGGCTACAATGGAAACACCTATTGGGGTAGAAACTGAAATGGGCTCTACTAAAATTTTGAGATTGATTTCGAAGTTGATGGCTATATAAGGAGTTACAAAAGAAAAAGAAGCTCCAAGGTATAATAAAGCATAAACATATAAATGAAAGACCTACAACATACCAGTAACTACATCAGGAGAATTTTCCTGATCTTGTTGGGACTGAAGAGCATAAAATCTATTTGGACGCTAACCATTGATGGCACTGGAAGCGGAACCCTGTTGAGTCGAGCGACTGACTGGAACTGATGGCTGATGGGACTGGCCCTGTTGGCGCAACTCCCTGCCTTTCTAAGCAACTACCCGATACTCTCAAATTCGATGGACTGACTTGCCACACCCAAAGCACATATCACTTCCAACTCTACACTCACCCTGATGGTTCCTACCATATTTTTGACATAGAGGATTCGTATGAGCATTGTTAACACTGCCTTGGGACTTAGAGCCTGGTGCCTTATCCCAATTATCATTTCTGAATTTGGGCATTAGGGAACTAGCTGAATAGGGTACTGGGGCGGAAGATCTCTGACGAGACTAAGGGCGGTTACCACCTTCTGACCTTGGTTGACTAAAATTAAAACTACCTATTCTAGCCCTCTTGTTCTCCCTCTCTTTATCCCTTGTCTTGTGCTCCTTAATTTGTTGACCATGGACCATCAAACTAGATAAGTCCATCCCCCTAGTCAGCATTACGGTCCTACACTCCTTGACCACACTATCAGATACACCAGATACAAACTTTCTTATCTTGGATCTGCTGTCAGCTACTACATGAGGAGCATATCTGGATAACTGAGTAAACTTAAGGGAATACTTCTTCACGCTCATGCTGCCCTACCTCAATTTAATAAATTCTAATATCTTGGCCTCTCTCAATTCCAATGGGAAAAATCTATCTAGGAAAGCTGTAGTAAACTCTTCCCATTTTATAGGCCCTGCATCTGTACCCCCTATCTACCTTCCACTATTTGAACCATGTATGGGCTATATCCTGCAACTGATATACAACCAAGTCAGCACTCTTACTAGACATCACCTCCATAATATCTGTTAGCTTATAAACTATTTCTAAGAATTCTTGTGGATCCTTTTTAGACTTGGGTCCCGTGAAAGAAGAAGGGTTCATTCGGGTGAAGTCCCAAATCCTAGTTGTAGCAGTATTGGCCACTGGGTTGGCCTAAATAAGTCTTTCTGTTCATTCTGAGTTGCTACAGAATTGGCTAGAATGGTGAATGCAGCTCTAAATTTTGTATGGGAGACATGCTCGTCCAGAGGATCTACCTGAACGGGCGAAAGTGCAGGCTGGTTTCTTGTTATTCTTCTGTTGTTCTTTTTGGGAGGTATGTTCTATAAATGGAAGAAAGAAATGAATTAGATAGAGAGTTTAACATAAGAATCATACTTAGTCGCACGACATGAATACTGGAAGAAGGGAAACTTTTGCTAAATGCCTCGTAGCTTCTTGTCCATAAGTGTGGCGCGCTACACACCCATGCACAAGACTCTACTTGATGCGAATTTCAGACTTTCTAGGACACTTTAAAACCTTAGGATCTGATATCAAGTTGTAATGCCCCGAGAGTACACCCAGGGCATCACACGGTGCTTACAATCCTGAGAGACCACAAGCTAACCCATGAGCTGGTACCTGCTGTAAGCACTGAATAATAATATAATAGACGTGGAAGAGCAATTGATAATCCATAAGGATTTAACAACTGAAACAAATATTGAATTATAAATCTGAAGAAAATAACTATCTGAATCTAATAAAAATACTGATAAATTGAGTAACTAACTGACATGTCCGAAAGCCTCTAAACTGACTTAATATGAGTTGATGAGATAGGCCCCAACTTAATCCAACTAACTACTAAAATTTGAAAACATAACACAAAATAGTATATCCCCAAAATATGAGGACTCAGCTAACGATCGGAGAAGTCTATGCGCGATTTGGGAATTGGACATCCGAACCTATGATATAATACATCATAGTGCAAAAAAAAGGTATGCTATCATTACTTCGAATGTACAGGTATGTTAAATGAGGTAGGCTAATATACATGGTTTCATGAACATGGATAAGTAATCATCTGAGATGTAGGCATAACATAAGGTACTGAATAGAGTGTATAAAATTTGTAGATACTAAGAATACATGGAGTCTGTAATTATCGAGAATGCATAAATACTGTAAGTACTGAAGATACATAAAATCTGTAGATACCGGGGATGCATGACCAAGCATATAACATGAACTGAATAAAATTTGTAAACTGAAATAACTGATATTTGTATACTTGGGTCAAAAAACACTGAGACTGAGTGTTTGAACTGATTACTAGACTAAAACTGTAATTGAGATTGTTGGAGGTATCATCTAACCGACATACCCCAATCTGAGCTAATCGGGGTCCAACCTATAACCCTAGTTGGAAAGGTGTTAGTACCGTACCACGAGTACTAATGCTGGCTATGTGAATCCATTATACTGATGTACTGTATTATCCCAAAAGATCAAGGGTATCAAGCCTAATCTGATGGGTGACTCCAACGAGATAGTCAAACCTAAACTGATGGGTGACTTCTCAAATCCTATGCTGGCTACGTAGTTCTGGAGTACAGGGATTGCTACTAATGACTCTGCTTATCTGATGGGAACGACATCATCCCTGCACTCGCTCGATGCTAAATCCTACTCCCAACTGAATAACACTGGGTACTAAATTGTTTTGAGTTAAACTGACTGACCTAGTAATGCTCATAATATATTCTAAAGATACTGAGACGTGACTAAGTAAACAACTATGGTTTTTGGGTATTCAAAACCCCCAGGACTCAAAAGTAGTAATAGTAAAATGATACTAAGTTTAGAGGATATATCATGAAGGTTTTTATCAAATATTCATTCTTGTAAGCATTTTATCAAACACTTGGTCCATAATTAAAGCAAATCGTGGGAATAGTATAAAAATTGAGGTAATAGCATGATTTCAACATCAATGACAATCATGATTTAATCTAAAGAATGACAACATTAAAACATGTAGGACTTGATAATAATAATAATTTCATTGAAGCATGGTATAAAATCAAGATTCATGGAGATGTATGATTAAAATCACAATTTAAAATCATAATAACTTGAAAAGATTATAACTTTGTAATTAAAATTGAATACTTGGACTCCATGGGTGAAACGAACTCATGGATGAACACTTAATATACCTAGGTTGACAAATTCGTGAGAATTGGTGGCGAGTTCTTGGGATTTAATCTTGAATTTGAGAGCTAGGGTTTTTATTCTTGTGAAAAGGATATTAACTTTTGAGAGGAATTGAATAAATGATGACTACCTAGGTTATTTAGAGGTTAAATCTCATGTTTTAGGCTAATTAGGGCCGTGGAAAAAAACTCAAATACCCCATAAAAAATTTAAAAACTCAGAACTGAAAGTTGAAATCCCAATTTTTGGCCTTAGCGCAATGCGCCAAGATTGCAGAGTCTCACTGAAAATTGATGAGTTCTATTTTGGCCTTTGGGGGCGATGCAGTGGAATCGTAGTCTCCCACTGGTTGAGACCTGGAAGTTCACCATGACGCGGCCTTATCATATTGGCTCACTGGTTTCGAACAAATGCCATTTGGCATGCCTCAGCGACGCGTTGGTGTACCAAATGGTACACTATTTTATAAAAATGGCCCTAACTCTTTACCCGGGTATCGAATTTGGAAAAACTTCATGTTGTTGGAAAGCTGGCTGAATTTCCTACGAACTGGTAAGCTCTAAACTGAAAAATAATGAGTATTTAAAATTTTATATGTATGAACACTCATGTACTGAGATTTAAATTATGCTAGGGAAATACAGGGTATTACATATACAATCTTAAATATGCAAGGAACATCGAGGAACACCTCTATACTGAATCATCAAAGTCTGTATTAATGGCGAAGTATTTTCAAGGTTAAAAAAATTCTGTCCAAAGGTTCCCTTTTCTACAACGATTCAAGTTGGGCAACTTTGACAATAATTTTGAGGCTTTGAACATGTCATTACTTTACTTCATTCACACTTTTGTGTATTCACAAATATGTGATGCTACCATTAGTAGATCGAATTTTGTGATAGTTGAGATGGTAGTTACAAATAATTTTCAGGGAGGAAGAGTTCATTTGAAAAGCTTCTTGCAACATGGAGATAAGATTTTTTTGTTGAGAAACAGTTATACTCGATGGGGGAATACCTCATGTGCTGAATTTTTAGATGTATGAATGCTGTTATGAGGTAGACAGTATGATAGCTGAGCGGGTAGAAAATGTAATTTCACGAATTTTCAATTGGAAGGTGGTTGGAATAAAAGTATGAGAAGTTTATGGGTGGTATGTTCAGCAAGGTAAGTATGTAGTATATTATTTCAATCTTATGTTTATATTTTAATATGTTGACTTTAACACAGTGTTTATATTGTCATTTTTATTGCTTAACAGTTTGTATACAATAATTTACGGTCAACTCGTGAAGAAGTGGAAATTCTTGATTTGCAAATGATTGAGGGCTTAGAATTAAATGACTCTGAATCTGGATTTTTAAATGAAACTGTTGCCGATCGTTTTGGTAAAAGACCAGCTGTCAACATACATTCATATTCGAACCTCGACATACAAGGTTTTGAGGATATTAGTGCAATTCCACCTACAGAAATTCTCAAGAAGGCACGTTTGATTAGTGATGCATCAACATCACAACCTACTAAGAGGCGTAGGACAGTTTGTTTTGATGCTGCAATTGTCGAGGAGCAAGGTTGTGAGAAAACACCATCTAGTGTTTCAAGAAGAACTGTGCCAACTAAAAAAACACCAACTTCTGGTTTAGAGGGTGTTCATGCCGCAAAGACAACTCCATCATCATCCAGCAAATCTGTTCATCAAGACAATTATGATAAAAAGTGGGATGAGATAAAATTGTTTTTACAGTCTTATGTAAGTTTTTTCATATGGTGAACACTATAAAACACTTTTAGAAAATACTAGTTTAGGCGTACGCGCCTTGCACGTGTACCTCACTTTAAAATATTTTTAAAAGTCGACCGAAATTCATTTACCATCTATAAATTGTAATAAAATAATACAATGATAGATATATCAAAATAATACAATTAAATCTAATCTTTACACAGAAAAATTTTCTTAAAGTCGTCCGACATTCATCTACCACCTGTAAACAATAACAAAATAAAACGATAATAGAGATATCAAAATAATACAACTATTTCTAACCTTTGTGCTATAATTTTATTGTGACTTTTCACATCATATTTGGGTATGGAAAGCAGTAGTAGTACTGGAGGGACAGGGTCACCATGTGGTGCATGCAAATTTCTAAGGAGAAAATGTGTTGTTGATTGTATATTTGCACCTTATTTTTACTCAGAAGAAGGTCCTTCTAAATTTGATGCAATTCATAAAGTGTTTGGAGCAAGTAATGTGTCTAAATTATTGCATAATGTACCTGTGGATGATCGTTGTGATGCTGTTGTTACAATTTCTTATGAAGCAAAAGCTAGGATTAAAGATCCTATCTATGGTTGTGTTGCCAACATCTTTGCTTTAGAACAACAGGTACTTAATTAACTTTAATCATAAATATATAAACTTTGATTTTTAGATTTTAATTTCTTAATTCTATATGGTGTAAAAGAATTTTTGATATTAACACATCACTTAAAAGATGTAACACGCACTTGAGTTGAAGGTCTTCGGCAAACAGTCTTTTCTACCTCCTGAGGTAAGAGTGAGATCTACATATACTTTTATCATTCTAACCCTTTTTACTTGCCTTTGTTGTCTTTTATATGTCACCTAAAAGAGACAACATTAACAACCTAAAAAATTGAAGTAGCTTAAGTAAATGTTGTATAATAAAATTAAAAGTTAGAACCAGTAACGTAGAAAATGAGCCAGGTTAATTATATTACATGCTGTAATAAGCTAAAATACAATAATATTGTTTAAAAAAAGTAATATACTATCAGTATATATATATATATATATTGAAGTTTAGATACCTTTGTAGATAAAAGTTACCAGCTGAAATTCGCTAATCATTGTGTGAGAGAATTTGACAACTAGTTCATGTATGTAGTGTTTTTTACAGTGTATCCAGTTCTTTAAAAAAAAAATATCTCTCCAATGCAACAACAACATATACAATCAATATAATTCCATAAGTGAGTTCAGTGATGTGTACACAATTTACTCCTATAACTCGCGGCAATGTAGAATATTATTTTATCATTATTTTACATCATGATAGTAAATAAACAAAATTGCCTGCATGGATAAACATAAATTGCACTAACGGGTAATTTTTTCATTTGGGAAGTTGATTTTTTTTTTGGGGATAAACATAAATTGCGCTAAAGATTCATTTTTTTATTTATTTCTTTTAGTTATATGTATTTGTCTCAATAAGTCGTAAAATCCTAGATATTTTCTAGTGCGTGAGACAAAGGGTTTGAGGGTAATTCTATCCTTTCTAATTTTATCCCAAGAATAAATAATAGTGGAATTGTTATCCCACCAAATGTGTGGATAACTTATCTTGGTACTATTTATTAGTCCCGAAATAAGTTATCCCGAATATTGCCAACCAAACGTGCATTAAAAATTTAATCCCGGGATTATTATTTTATCCCGAGATTATTTACTTTTGTACCTCACACCAAACAACCCCTAAGATAATAAAGATATCAAAACAATACAATTAAACCTAAACTTTACACAAGAAAATTTTCAAAGTCAACCGACATTCATCTGCGACCTGTAAACTACAAGAAAACAATATAATAGTCATCACAAAGCTTCGATTTTGATCCAACTAATTCTTGTCTGAGCGAAAATTTTAACCTTAAAGAATGATTTTAATGAAAACAAAAATATATATATACACACATGTTGAATTCTATTATGCAGACAAAAATGGTGAATAAGTTGAGGGTTAGAAAATCAAGCATCCACCAATCTAGACATGCAATCAAATCAAGTTAGATGAGCATCAATCATATTCTCTCAATAGGAAAACCGGTTTGTTCTCTAGTTTAACGTACATGTCAATATTTATAGAAGTATTTCCTTAATTAATAGAGTCCTATTTTAGGAGTATTTTTTTAATTGAACAGTAGAAAGAAAAATATTAATCAATTCTCCTACCATATATTTTAAGAGTCTCATATATTTTAGGAATTCTAGTATAAAAGAAGATATTAATATATTCTCCTACCATATATTTTAGGAATCTCATATATTTTAGGAAGTCTAGTTAATATAATAAAAATAATTAAATAATAAATTTAAAAAATAGTGAAAAGATAGTTTTGTCTAAAGAAAAGTCTTTTAATGAAGGGCAAAAAGTTCAAATCACTTTTCTAAGGCCTTCACACTTTTAATATATTATAAATTAACATGTTTACTGTCTTTAACTATGCAGGTTGACACAAAATTCAACTTTCTTCATGATCTAATTGTCAAACATGAAGACTCAAATGAAAAAAATGAATAAACAACCCACCGAACTCATGCAAATATTGAAATACAACAACCAAAAAATGAAAAGGTAAACTATATTTGATCTACGTTATATTCAAATTTGTATTTCTTTTTGATTTATATTTGTGTATTTATATATTTTTTGGATTAGAATTATATTATGTATTTTTTATGCATGTTTTATAATATACATAAATGTGTAACTTATGTTATATAATATACATACAAGCTGTTGTGTATATTAACTATTTATAATGAAAATAATAGTTATATTTACATAATAGCAGGAAATTATATTATATATATTAGTTAACATACATAACTGTTCTATGTATATTACACAAGATAAATTCAATGAGATGTGTATGTTGTAACATATACACATAACACTGCTATGTATATTTAAGATATATGTCATTTCATATTAAAAAACAACAATCTTATTTTTGGATGACATCAATGTTTTTGTTAGTATATAAGGATGGTCAAGAATCACACATTTTGGCAGAAAAGGGAGGACTCAAAGTAAGTACAAATTGAAATCAAATTAATGTTATTTCTCTCCATTACCTTAGTCCAAATTGATGTTTTCAGATTTAATTTTACATATCTTCTATAACAAAATCAAAAGGATCATGATTTGAAAGGTTCAACTATCGGAGATAAATCATCACAATATTAAGTTGATGAGATGAATATCATGGTAAATGTTGAAGACAAAGAAAAAGGGTACTTTTCTGTAAATACACATTTTACTTATGATAGATTGATGTTATCAAAATTTTTCTTAACCATATACTATACTAATTTCAGCAGCATTAGGAAATGGGAGATGTCACAACAGGAAATGTACCATCTAAAGACGATGTCGAAGATATTGCTATCGTCACAACCTTGAAAGAAAAAGAAAAAAAGTATTTTTTCATAAATAGTAGTTATACATAGTTTGTTAAATATATGATTTTTTCTTTCATTTTTTAATGTTATGATATTTTTTCAGCTAAGAATGTGGTGCAAATTGAATGTTGTGTCTGTAAGTTCTATTAGAATTACAATGTATATGTGATATGTTATATGTATATTATTATAATATACATATGTAGCACATCAAAATTTTGAAGACTTTATTAAACAATGCAATTCTCATTTTTTATTCGTAGGTTATCGGCAACACTGATAAATCAATAGGCATAGAGTCTGGAGATGATACAATGGAGGATGCTTATTTTGATTGGAACAACAATTTTATACAACAACAATCTGAGGTTAAACATCAAATATTTTAACTCTTACATTTAAAACAATGAACTAACTTAGTTATGTATATGTTTTATGCTATCTATATAAGGATATTGAAGGATGTAGTAAGGATATTGTAACTGCTGGTTTAGATGTTCTTGTCGAATCTGTGGTAAATCAGAAATCAAATAACCCCAATATTGGAACATCTAGTACTGTGCATATCCATAAATATCACAAGGTAAATACTTAAAGTCATTTTTTTCATATATATATCAAATATGTTAAAAATATCATATTTTAATGCTTACAATTAAAACTATAAAATGACTTACTTTTGTATATATTTTATGTTACCTCTTCAAAGATATTGAAGAAGTTAGTGCTGATATTGGAACTGCCACGTTAGAAGCTTTCATTGAAGTTGTGGAAAATTAGAAACCTGATAATGCTAATTTTGGAACATCTTGTACCGTGCATATCCATAAAGATCAACGGGTAAATTCATAAAGTCATTTTTTCAAATTACATGTCTAATTTTTCACACATGACACTACTTTTACTAACTCGTTAAACTAAAACTAACACTACATACATAATATTTACTATTAGGATGATTACTCGAGTACAATTCCTGAATTTGCTCAAGGCGAGTTAGATTCCATATTGGAAGGTCTTGCAGCACCAGTGGATGATCTACCTCTAGAAGTCATTCTCCTGTCAGAAGAAATCGTGAACCAGTAACACATCTTTGATAGTCAGCTTTCTCTAGATTTTTCTAATGAAGTTGTTGCAGCTCATTAAGTTGTCAAAATTCCTGCTAAGAGAACCAGGACTAAATCCAAAGTTTTCAAGTCACCATACTTGACAAAATTTGCTTCTGGCTCAAAAGTCATTGAGGATCAAACCGGAGAAACAAAATAAAAATTCGCATTTAATGGTTTCTTGATATCAGATGATATGCCAAGGGGTGTAATTGAAGAGTACAAGAAGTGGGTTGAAGAAGGTTTATTGAAGTCTCATGCTAAAAAGTAAATTTTTATCATTATTAAACTGAATTTTTATTGTCAATCAATGTACTAATTTTTTTTGTAATAACAAAATTTAATTTTTTAATATAAAAATGAATGATGATCACTACAAAGCAAAATCCTCTGCTCTTGGAGTTAAAGATATCGTTTTTTTTGTTGCTCATGCACAATCAAAAAATTAATTTTACTTGATGTCTCAAACGAATGCATGTTAGAACGATGAGGTATTTAGACTTTTTAATTTTATAAGCTTTCATATTTAATTGATTTTGTAGTGTATGTGAATTACCAGAATGTATAGCTGCCTATCTAAAAAGTTTATGCATGCCTTCAGTTCACGGTTATCTAAATAATTACCTAATTACAAATTACAATACCTATTTATATTTTCTATATGTCAACCTTATTCTATGTACATGCTTGCTAGTTGACATGTATGTTCAAATGCTAATGTTTTACTACATATGTATATTAGTGCATGTTATGTATATGAAAGCCAATTTTTTAGATACCAATTCTTCAGTGTTACATATATTTTCATTAACAGTTATGTTTTTTTGTACTCATGTAACTTATTACAAACATATAAATATGTTAAAAGTTTGCCAGTGTTAAAGCTCCAATTTTTTTTATTTAACTGCTATATGTCTGCATATTATATATATATATATATATGCATGCTTATCGAGATGTATGTCCAAATTCATTTTTCTAACCTGCATGTCATGTATATTATCTACGACATAATGCGTATTCTTTGTTATTCAATTTTGTAGGATATTGATGTTATATTCTATCAATTGCGAAAGAAATCGAAATTAAGGAAAGATTAAGAATACAGATTCATAACAACTGACTGTTTTTACAAAAACTACATTGAGAAGACGTATTCTAGATATTATCCTGATGATATAGATACCGTACTTTCTACACAACAAGATTATGCTCAGTCTGTTATTATGGCCCAAAATGAAGAAGTAATAACAAATATAATCAAGGGATATTGCATGCCATCTAGGTTATCATGGAACCTAGTTGACGAGGTGTATGTCCCCGTCAACTTCAATGAAAAGTTTTGCTGGGTATTAACTGTTATTTCTCTAAAGGATAAACACATATGTGTGTATGACTCACTGTCCAGTCTAAGAAACATGAAATCATTTAATGAGATTCATAAGTTGGTTGTGATGTTGCCAACTTACCTCTCTGACTATAGTTTTTTGAAGAAACATCTCGTACAGATTGGGCTAATCTTGAAGCATTAGGGATAAGATGAGTCAAAGGACACAGTTTGTGAATCAAAATTCTTTTGAGGTTGATTATGTTCAAGGCATTATGCAACAAGAATGTGACAGTGTGTAAGTATACTTCTATATTATTTTTTGTAAAATATTATTGTACATGATTGTAAGGAATAACATATTTGTTTTTTTGCTTTTAAGTACTATAAAATAACATGTAAGATTTTATATGTATGTCAGGGACTGTGGAGTTTTTGTTGCTGGGTATGTAAAATACCTAAGTAAAGAAATGAACGTGCCTTCTATTGATTTTGAAGCAGCATATCATCGAATGTGATACGCGTCACTCCTTTGGAAATACGATATTCGCAAAGCGAAAAAAGGTTATGTTTGTAAAAATAATGACCCTCCAAGACCGAGGACAAAAACTATATCAATTCCTGATGAAAGTGGAATAGTTAACATTGAGTAGTCTTATTGAAGAATATTGTGAAGACTTTCCTTTTTTGTGAATTTGTTAGGAATATTGAATGTTAAAGTGCTTTAGATGTTTTGTATGGCAGACTATAAAGAATTAATTTTATTTGATGAATATGGTGAAACTTTTTTTTTTTTCCTATGAATTTTGTTATGAATGATGAATGTTGAATTTGATGTCTCAAAAAAATGCATGTTTGTACAACGAGGATAAAAAATTACCTGCATGATTATTGTGTCTTGTAAATTACCTATCAAATTTTACGTATGATAATGTATACACAGATATGTACTTTTCAAGAGGATAGGGAAAATGAATAACCTGTATTTTTTTTATGTGTGTATATGTTTACATATACATAGTATAGCATAAAACTAAGTAATGTATGTTGGAAAATATACAAAAAATACATTTAATTTAGATCATAAACATAGATAAGTTAAAGTTTACATGTACAGTTCATGTATGTTAGCTAATAGACATAATTGTGTTACATTATGATAACTCACATTACTCAATAAGAAATTATCTACATGATTATTGTGTCTTGTATATTATCCATCGAACTTTGCGTATGATAACATATACACAGATATGTACTTTTAAAGAGTATAGGAAAAATGAATAACCAGTATTTTTTTATTTTTAAAGTGTGTTTATGTTTACATATACATAGTACAACATAAAACTTAGTAATGTATGTTGAAAAATAAACATAAATGTACATGTAATTTAGATAATAAACATAGCTGAGTCAAAGTTTACATGTACAATTTAACATGCATAACTGTGTTACATTATGATAACTAACATTATTCAATATCAATGTACGCAAAAACAATGATATCAAATGACTACTTTTACAGAGTATAGAAAAATTAATAACCTGCATTTTTTTTGTTATACGTGGATATCATAAAAATATATGTATATTAGATAATATACATAGTTGATTAAAGTCTATAATTAAAGGTTAAGTTTGTTAGATAAAAATATATGTATATTAGCTAATATACATAACTGATTAAAGTCTATAATTAAAGGTTAAGTATGTTAGATAAAAATATATGTATATTATATAATATGCATAGCTGATTAATGTCTATAATTAAATGTTAAGTACATATATTTTGCACCTATATATACATAAAAGTATGTGTATTTTAGATAGTATACATAGATAAGTTAAAGGCAATATTTAAAGGTTTTGTATGTTAGATAACATACATAATTATGTTTTGTATGTTACATACCATATCTAATATATGTTTTACGTATTTTGCACCTTATATACATAACCCTGTTAAATATATTAACATCATAAATTTAAAACAATAAAATATCTATATATCTAACTGTTTATACAAACATATATTATAATTTCTACTAATATATAGTATAATAAGCTTATAAGCCATGTTGCCAAGTACATTGAATGTCCTAGTAAACAAGCATGAGGTCATTAAATTTTTACAAACAGTTACAACATAAATACATCAAAAAAATGGTAAACTAAATATACTAGATAAACAACACAAATGAGAAAAAAATACATCAAAAAAAATGATAAACAGAAGAAAATATTATTTATTTCAATGTTAAAATAGCACACTAAAGCTGTTCAATGAAGTCATTACTAAAAAATAGATAACGATAATCGACTGATTAATCTTCAATAGTTTATGGAAACTAAAACTTAGTTTTCCTTTGGAAATAAATTACAAGAACGCCTATTGTGCCCTTCATGTCCGCAACGATTTGTGCTTGATGAAAGTGTTTTGCTGTATTTTTTCTTCCTCCCTTTCTTTGGTCTTCCTGAAAGTTTTATTTATATTGGGGGCAACAATTCTTCCTTATCTACACTATTAGGAACATCCCAGTCTTTCTTATCTTGCATTGGAATAATTAAAACTTCATAAGTCTTCACCAAAGTGGCTGGTTTGTAGTATTCAAAACAATATGGACCAAAATCTTTTACATGTTTAGACTTTAAGACGACATTAGCGTGAGGACAGAGTATTTGATCTATTTGGAATCTCCCACAATTGCAAGAGCCACTTTCAAGGTCGACAATGTATCTTCATCCAGATTCATAAATTGAGTATATGTAGGATGACGACGCCTTTCACCTGAACAACATAAAAAGTTCAAACATAAAACTTTCTCTGGAATGTTTTTTAAAAATAAAGTTTAATAGTAAAAAAAATAATACATATAAATTCATAGTAAAAATACAGAAAATTCATACATACCGCTATCCTCAAAGCTTTCACACCATAGAGAGTTAAAATTTTATCGAATCTATGATCCAAAATCGTACTTGTATATAAAGCTATCTCACTGTTTTTATAGTTCCAAGATCCAAATAAATTTTGCACCTCTTCTAAGAATCCATATATTGGCAATTCCCGGGCCTCCACCAAACACCCATTATACACTTAGCAATATTCAAAGTCATCATCCAACCTCTGTTTACCGGTGAATGACACCTACTCCACTTTTTATATTCAGCTTCTTGTAGATATTTTTTCACTCTAGAACCAGATTTTTCAATCTTTCCCATTAGGTAGTCAAAATCATCTTTTCAATAAGCCTTAGCCATTGAATAATAAAAATCACTAATACTTTCTTTGCTCTTTCGAAAGTAACCACAAATATTTTTTCAGAGATACCAAAGGCATGCAAGGTGTGGAATATTTAGATATACAACACTAACTGCTTTGATAATACTTTTATTCCTATCAGAGACAACACATATGTTGTCTCATTCTCCAAAATTAGCTTTGAACTAGTTGAAAAACCATGACCATGAGTTGTCCTTCTCCATATCCACAACCCCGTACGTAAGTTGTAATATACATCCTACGTTACGTATAAAATATATTAATAAAAGTCAACATAAATATTTGAAATATTAATAAATTGTCAAAACTCTTTTCTTATAAAATAACAATTTTTATCAAAAAACAAAAAGTCTAAAGAATATTAAAAATTAAATACCCATACCTGTACCATCCAGTGTACTTACTGAGAAGAAAGTCCCTTGATATGATCCACTTAAATGTGCACCATCAACAACTACAACGGATCTGCAAAACTCAAAACCCCTTATCATTGGATGTACTGCTATAAAAAGATACATAAACCGATTATCCCATGACTTATGCATTGCAATGTGTGAATTGGGATACACATTATTCAACATATACATATATCTCGACATCTGCCTATAACCATCATTCGGACCACCGCTAAGCATCGCTATGTCACGCTCCTTTACATGCCATGCCTTCATATAATTTATATCAACCCCATATACAACTTTTGTTTCTTCCATTATGTCTGCCAGTGTGTGCTTTCTCTTATGGTTAACTAACTTAGGAGCCGTGAATTCATACACAAGCAGTAGTCGCCAAAATATTCTTTAGTACCCTATCACTTAAACTGCACAAATGTTCTGGGTTAAATCTCCTGATGATAAAAACATCTATTTTTTGGTAGCTAGATCCTTCCAACGTCCATTTACAATCCTCATTGTAATATCGGAGGACATAGCTACAATAGGCATTAACATATATTATTATAAGTATTTGTATTAATGTATAAGTTTTTAAGAATTTCATGTTATTAATCATATCTACTTTAGTAAAAAAACATATACAACACAACTAATTTACTATTCATTAATAAACAAATTATAGAAAATATAATTTTTTGGGTGTACAACATTTTTTAAAGAACAAACGACAGGATAAAATTAATTGTATTACACAATTACAAAATATGGATTATGTATATATTATTAATTAAAATAAAAAATGGTTATGCATACAAAAATAACATTTTTGTAATTGTTTCTAAGTAAAACATATACATACGAAGTCATATGTATATGTTACAACATAAACAATACGTTACCTTCTGGAAAATCATTTTTATATTTGTCTGTTACTACTTGACTACATTAACATATATAAATCATATGGAATGTATGTTAATTGACAATCAGTTACTTGAAGTAACCATAGAATTCTAGAATTCAACTCACAACAACTTCAAACCATAAAAAACATCAACATAACTAACAAAATAGGACAACAATATATGCTTCACAAATTTTATCATCCTAAAAACATAATCTATATAGTGTACGACAAAAATTTATTAACACAACAAAATAAATGTGTTGCCTTTTTTCTCGAATGTTTAACTTTGCAATTGAATCCATGTGTCACAACATGTTTTGATATAACTGAATAGCATCTTTTTATCCTTATACATCTATTTTTGATACGAGAATAATCATAAGAATAGAGTTATGTGGGTGTGCATTTAAAGTAACCAAGTGTATGTGCAAGAGAAGTGTAACTAAAGAACCAAATACACACCAAAATAGCCCACTCCATACACTAGAGGGGCAACCCATTCTTGATGGGCCTTTTTGATTATTTTAACTTTGATTTGTTTTGTAATATATAAGGAACATATTAGGGTTTATTCACTTAGGTTTTGAAAGTTGAAAATGGTAGAACATACTAGAAACCCTCAAGTTCTCTCTCTTGTGAGGCTTGGCTGAAACTAGGTTACAACATTAGGGTGGAATATATTTTGTTGTTTGTTTGCTTGGGACTTGGGTGCTTGAGGGATAAGGTCCTCTCTTGTGTCTCTTTGAAGAGTGTAGGTGTTCCTACTATTATCATTAAGGGTCTTTGTATGTCATCTACACTTAGGTTCTTAGTCATTATAGTAGTTTATGTCTCACTATCTATCCCTTTGTCTTTTGTAATTTTGTAACATTATATCTTATTGTTGTGGAATCCGAATTTGGTTAGTCTTGTTGTAATCTTGTTCATCTCATTATTGTTGTGTTGTTGGCTATTTTTGGGTGTCAAATACACCCGTGTTTCTTGTATTCTTGTTATACTTGTCGAATCTGAGTGAGGTCCCCTTTTGGTCCACGTTTTTTCTTGAATTTGTGGACTGTTTGGGGTATGTTTTGTGCTTTCCCTTATTTGTTTTGTATCATTTGGTATCATAGCCATCTTTGGTATTGTTCTTATAATACCAATCTTGGGCTTTCTTGCTAAAAAAAAAGAAAAAAAATTTGATGTTCTTGTTGTTCTTGGCTTTGAAAGTGTTGTTCTTGTTGTTCATCTCGGTCGAGGTTGCTTGTTGCATCTATATCTAGTAGTCTTTTGGTGTGTATTGTTGTTTCTTGCGTTATTTAAGTGATGCACTCAAAAGATGTGCTCCAAGTCCTTGGGCTGTTTGAGCTTGAACTTTTTAAAGTTGTGTTGTGAACAAGGACCTAGGGCGAGAATTTATGACTTTTTGTGGGCGGTTGGGTCTTAAAGTCATGAATATTTTTGTTGTTATTAAAGGATTGTTGTGGTGTTCATCTTGTTATTTATCTCATCTTACAACTTAACCAAAAGTGTAATATAGATTCAAAAAGTTGAACCTACAAGTTGTAAAGTTGTTTGTGAGAAGACTTGAGCCATCACTTCCTTGACTTGACATCTACTTTTGAACCACTTTTTCTTGTTTCAAGGGACCTTATTTTGTGGAAATTGTACAAAGTCAAGTCTTGCGTTTTGAAGATTAGACTTAAAGGAGATTCAATACATATACTTTCCCTCCAAAACCAATTGTTTCCATTACATAGTAACTAAAGTTTGTAAATTTTAATTAGTGACTAATTGTGGGGCCGTGACCAATAGTGTGCTGCCATGTCACCCAAGTTACTGTTCACACAAAAATTTTAAGCTTAAATTATGATCTTTTAGTTTCATTTTGTTGTCTCATTAGTTTTGTTTGTTGATTCCAATACTAATTTACAAACTAGTGACAATTTACTAGATTGTGAGTTGGCTTTGAAACCATTTTTTCGTGTTTACGTTCCTTTGTGTGTTTTTATTCTTTTGAGTTATTGTGCACACTCGGTTCACCTCTCAATGTCTCACGGATTACAATAAAACTTACAACAATTATGAGATCAAAAGTGAGAAAATCTGAGGGATAAAGGATTAAAGAGAGAGTGTGAGGACCATTCTTGAATAACTAACTTGTTTATTGTTTTGTAGGTAACTTCTTGGTTACAATGGACAACAATGCTCTTGGTGCTATCTTGGAAAGACTTGAAACTATCAACTGAGGAATGGAAAGTATGCTCACGACTATGTCCTCAATCCGAGGAGAGATGTCTACTATGAATGAGAGGTTGGATCTAATGAAGAGTCGAAGGAACTCTCGTGCTTCTACCCCTTGACTCGATGTTTCCTCAAGTGGTCATGACCAAAACCCTTCCATCACCACTGCCCTCGAGACTTTGCCTACAAAAGTCAACCCTCCAAGTTCACCACAAAATGCCATGAGCCAAGTTACTAATTACCCTTAAAATCAAGAACAAGGTAGACCACTTCTCCCATAAGTTGATAAAGTCCCACAAGAAGGACTTGGAGGCCCATTCCCTCCCATCCAAGCTCTACAACCAAAGCTACACATTACCAAAATAGCCCCCTCAACCGAAACTCCAATTCCCCAAAATTGATATATCCATATAGAGGAGTATGAAAGAAAGGGACATGAAGTATATAGAGTCTGTGATGATGCTTATATGATGGAAGGAGACTTGAGTCGGATAATATTGAAGCCAAGTCTCAAGATGGAGAGGACGCCGAGGTTCAAAATGAATATGTTGGATGAGACTTGTTCATATTGAGCACTCAGGTTCTTTATTTTTTTGCAGACTATTTTGAGTGCTTTTTTTAAGTGGCCAATTAAATGAAGTAAAGCTATAAATTTATGGGCAAATTCTTCTCAAGATGGAGAGGATGATATGAGAATAATCATTAAAATAGACTTATGTGTGTGTGCATTGAAATAAACCAAGTGTATGTGCAAAAGAAGTGTAATTAAAGGCCCAAATACACACCAAAATAGTCCACTCCATACACTAGGGGGGCAGCTCATTCTTGAAGGGCCTTTTTGGTCATTTTAACTTTGATTTGTTTTTTAATATATAAGGAACATGTTAGGGTTTATTCATTTAGGTTTTGAATGTATAAAATGGTAGAACACACTTGAAGCCCTCAAGTTCTCTCTTGTGAGGCTTGGCCAAAACTAGGTTACAACATTAGGGTGGAATCTCTTTTGTTGTTTGTTTTCTTGGAACCTGAGTGCTTGAAGGATTGAGGTCCTCTCTTGTGTCTCTTTGAAGAGTGTATATTTTCCTACTATCATCATTAAGGATCTTTGTATGTCATCTACACTTAGGTTCTAGTCATTATTGTAGTTTATATCTCACTATCTATCCCTTTGTCTTTTGTAATCTTGTAACATTATATCTTCTTGTTGTGGAATCCGAATATGATTATTATTGTTGTCATATTGTCCATCTCATTATTGTTGTGTTGTTGGCTGTTTTAGGGTGTCAAATATACTCTTGTTTCTTGTATTCTTGTTATACTTGTCGAATCTGAGTGAGGTCCCCTTTTGGTCCACATTTTTTCTTGAATTTGTGGACTATTTGGGGTATGTTTTGTGCTTTTCCTTGTTTGTCTTGTATCATTTGGTATCATATCTATCTTTGGTGTTGTTCTTACAATACCAATCTTTGGCTTTCTTGCTAACAAAAAAAGAAAAATCTTTTGGTGTTCTTGTTGTTCTTGGCCTTGAAAGTGTTGTTCTTGTTGTTGATCTTGGCCGAGGTTTCTTGTAACGTCTAGATCTAGTAGTACTTTGGTCTGTATTGTTGTTTCTTGTGTTAGTTACGTGATGCACTAACACTAAAAGGTGTCTAGATCTATATTTAAGCTTGAACTTGTTAAAGTTGTTTAGTGAACAAGGACCTAGGGTAAGAATTTGTGACTTGTTGTGGCCGGTTGGGTCTTGAATTCATGAATATTGTTGTTGTTCTTGAAGGATTGTTGTGGTGTTCATCTTATTTTTCATCTCATCTTACAACTTAAGACAACCAAAAGTGCAATATAGATTTAAAAAGTTAAACCTACAAGTTGTAAAGTTGTTTGTGAGAAGACTTGAGCCATCACTTCCTTGACTTGACATCTACTTTTCAACCACTTTTCCTTATTTCAAGGGACTTTGTTTTTTGGGAATTGTACAAAGTCAATTCTTGGCTTTTGAAGATTAGACTTAAAGAAGATTCAAGACATATACTTTCCCTCCAAAACCAATTGTTTCCATTACATAGTAACTAAAGTTTGTAAACTTCAACTAGTGACTAATTGTGGGGCCGTGACCAATAGTGTGCTGCCACGTCACCCAAGTTACTGTTCACACAAAAATTTTAAGCTCAAACTGTGATCTTTTAGTTTTATTTTGTTGTCTCATTAGTTTCGTTTGTTGATTCCAATACTAACTTACAAACTAGTGACAATTTACTAGATTGTGAGTTGGTTTTGAAACCATTTTTTTCATGTTTACGTTCCTTTGTGTATTTTTATTCTTTTGAGTCATTTTACACACTCGGTTCACCTCTCAACATCTCACAGATTACAAGCAAACTTACAACAATTATGAGATCAAGAGTGAGAAAATCTGAGGGACAAAGGATTAAAGAGAGAGTGTAAGGACCATTCTTGAACAACTAACTTGTTTAAATTTTTGTTGGTAACTTCTTGGCCATAATGAACAACAATTCTCTTGGTGCTATCTTGGAAAGACTTGAAACTATCAACCGAGGAATGGAAAGTATGCTTATGACTATGTCCTCAATCCGAGGAGAGATGTCTACTATGAATGAGAGGTTGGATAGAATGGAGAGTCAAAGGAACTCTCGTGCTTCTACCCCTCGACTCCATGTTTCCTCAAGTGGTCATGTGATACCTTGAGTTTTCCTGTTAAATATTTCGCTCCCAAATGTGTCGAGTCGTTAAAGCCTTTTTATCTTTCCAAGAGTCTGTTAAGATCTCAAACGAAAATGTGTTAAATTTTATTCTTTATCGTGATTAATAATTTTTCTATATGGAATTTCTGAATATGCGACCCGTTATCGCGTAGAGCATTAAATAATCTTTCCAATGATATATGTATCATCCAAAACGGACACTCGAGCGATGAGTTATGATCATTCTGATCTAACCATGAATAGTGGTGAACAGTAAATATGCAGGAAAAAAATACTGAGGCCAGGCGAATTTTAGGGTCAACTTCAAACGATCATAACTCCTTGTACACAATGATCTGAGTGAGCTACTATATATCAACAGAAATCTCTGAGAATCCTCTTTGTCCATTGGAGCAAAAAGCTATGGTTGATCTACTTCAGCCTATCAAAATAGTCCACCAAAGGATCGATTTGACATTATTTGATTTTTAAGGGTATTTTGGTCATTCCCACTCCAATCAATCTGGATAAATCATGGATTTAAGTCCATTAAGAGCATTATAATAGCTCATTTTTCTCCAAAATTTCCTAACGCTCAAACCCCAACCCTACTACTTTAAATTTCATCCTTCTATGTCTCCTGATTGAACCGTAGAAATTTCAAATTGATTTGGGAATCGAGTAGATCCTATTAAGGGCTTCGATAAGCAACCTTTATTTTCTTGAATAAAGTTTTAGAGTCGGAAGTTCATATTCATCTTCCATTTTTAGGTATGTGGGGCTTTGAACAAGATTATCCTTTTGATCTTGTGTACGGTATTTTTGTTGAATTACATTAACATGAGATTTTACATGTTTTACCATGAATTGGAAATATGGTTTTACATTATCCATGAGCTATGAGATTATGTCATCCGATATGTGTATGATGTTGAGATGGAATTATGTCTAAAAAGTATTTGATATGAGAGTATGATGATTTAATTTGTTAAGCCTTGATTTATACTATCATTACACTATTTCCTTATTATGAATTTATAATTGATATTGGAAATTCTATATCCCTACTATGGGTTGATGTCTCAAGTACCTTTAAATGAGAG
>NC_061114.1:147255228-147259856 GCF_002878395.1 Capsicum annuum
CTATATCCCTACTATGGGTTGATGTCTCAAGTACCTTTAAATGAGAGTTGGATGGTAAATTAAGAAATGTTAATATTGAAGTTGCAATGAGTCTTGATATTTTCCGGATGGTTTTGATGAGTTAAATTATTGAAAATATTATGTATTGAGTCTTCATATCCTTGTCCAAATGTCGAGTCGGCTATGGTTCAATGCATCGATACCTTGTTGATGTTGAGGAAGATTAAAATGTTTAACTGTGTTGAGTTAGGAATCCACAAATTGATATGATTTGATAAATGAAAAAAGAGATTTGATTTGGTCTTTATGATAGACCCTTGTGATGTTTCGGTGGATTTCCTAACGCGTTCTGAGCTTGTCGGGGAGTAGTACTTAGCACCGAGAGGGAAATTTGGTATTTCCCCAAACCTATGTGCCACAGTAGGGTTGTTTGATGATGTATTATTGGCCAGAGAGCCCAATTGTGATTATTGCAGTTTTAAGGTCGTACTCTCTAGCAAAGAGTATGACACTCCCGCCAACGGGGGTTTCAAACATTGGTATTCGACATAGCTCACGTGGGATTGTCGGTTATAGGAAACTCCCGTGTCCATAAGATTAAGTTTCTTGAATTACCGAGTCACTCCGAGATTTGAGTCAAAGAGTTGAGATGTTTATGATGTTTTATGGTCATTTATGATGATTTATAATTACCTATGATGATTTTTGACGATATGATAATTTATGATGATTTATCATAATTTATGATTTATAATGATTTACGTGGATTAAGAGATTTTATCATATAAACTGTTTATTATGAAATTACAAAAAATATGATTTGATATAACTCAAGCCAAGTGAGTCATCATTGTCCGTATGCATATTTTCATGAAATTAATTATACTATTTATATTATTGCATGTACCCACACATACTCAGTATATTTTAAAGTGCTGACCCATATATTTCCATGGGCTACATTCTTAACAAAATGTATATACAAGCTGTAGCGCAACATATCATGTTCAGCTGGGTCTCAGCTCTCGATCGACAGGTGATTAGTCCTTTTGATTCAGGGACTTGAGTTGTTTAGATTTGAGGTGTATTGTATTTTTTGTATTTAGTCGTATTGAGTAGGGGTAGTTGGGAGTCATGACCCGACTATCTTTGGTCAATGCTAGTAGAGACTTCATAGACAGTCACTAGTAGGCGTGTATTCAGTTTCAGATTTGTATATATATGAGCAGAATTATGACTGTGTAAATTTACTTTCATGTTGGTCAGACTAAGTTATGGGTTGTTTCCGCATTATTCCTTCTATTTTATGTATTTTATTCAGTTGCTTTGGATTATGCCAGATGAAGGGTTAGCTTGGGGTCACTTGTGACCTTAAGCACCGTGTGACGTCTCGAGATCCGATTTTGGGGCGTTACAAGCTTGGTATCAGAGCACAGAGTTCAAGTGTCCTAGGGTGTATATGAAGCCGTGTCTAGTAGAGTCTTGCGAACCGGTACGGAGACGTCTGCACTTTTCTTCGAGAGGCTACGAGGCATTTAGGAAAATGTTCCCTTTCTTTCAAGTCGTAGATCGTACTGTGGAAAGGTTCCTTAAGAAATTCATACGGGTTCATATCTTGCATAAATTTGGCCATTTCTCCTTGTTCTAAAATACCGGACATAGTCAAGCGTAAATCCTTATAGATGGTGCTTTCTTAGAGAATCTCCTCTGATATTACGGGCTTGTAAGTGAGCTAGAAGAAAATGATTTCATTAGTGCTCTTGATTTTCGAAAAATTGAGGTGTCATATGTACGTTCTTAAAGGTTGTGCATTAAGCCTATGTCGAAAGTGTTTTTGGATTTCTCCCTAGAATTCATGATGTGATTTCGTATTTTCCTTATCCATGTACTAATGTTGAGATAGGGTGATTAACTAGTTCCAATTTCCTCTCTTGATTATATTCCTGGGCTTACTAGCAAAGGTTCCATAGCTTTCAAGATATACCCTCATTCCTCTTGAGTCGTTTAGTTGAGGTAAAGAGAGACACATATTCTTGGATCCTTGATTATGGTGTACCAGGCTTTTATTTCTTAAAAATATTTTCTGATCATCTTTTGATGAAAACTTGAAGTCTAGTGAAGCCGTGTGGGGCTTATTTCAATTCACTAGCATAATTATTTTGATATTTATTTCCTTTTTCAAAATATAAAACCAAAGTCTAGTGAAGCCGTGTGAGGCTTATTTCGATTCACTAGCAGCTGGCTGTTTACTCTGTTGCTCCTACATTGGTTGGAATCGAGGGGTTGGAAACGTGGTGGAAGGCGGTGTTAATAAATTATTATGGCATAGGCCATGGAATTGTGGATGATTATTGTCGTTATGAGGTTTTGGTGGACTAGTATGTTTGGGGTGTTTGATAGATGGAAATGGTTGTTGAGATTGTTGTTAATCGAAGTCAGAGTGAGTTGTTAAGTTCGTGTAGCGGGTGATGAGAAAAATGAATTTAATGATTGAATTGCTATGACGTTAGTGATAGGGAAGAGATTTAGTAGGTTTGAACCGTATGTACAAGAGTTTTAAGTCTATTTGTTTGTGATCAAGTGTGATATTATGTGTTGAGGTAGTAGTATGCTCAAGGTTTTATGGGGATTTTTTCTATGTTATTAAATGTTAAGTGGTTGGTGTTATTCTTGATCGGGTAAGTATGAATGATGATATGTGGTATACGATGTAATTGTGAGGTAACTTGGGCATTAGAGGTTGACGAGGGTGTTAGCTTGAGATGTGATATTAGTAAAGAATGATGAAGTTAGTATGATTTAGCGAAGGTTTGATGTATCCATGCAAAGTGCTAGAATCTTAGCTGCGGAGTGCATGAATTGTTGTATGATAACTTTTGAAGTTGTCTAAGTTGGTGGGTATTTGAGAGTTATGTTAAGATTGGGTTTTGCACTCGCGGGTGTAGTTATGCGGGTTAAGTTATGGATCTTGTGTATGGGTATATCCGGGGACCCCGGAGTAAAGCGAATGCCATAGACTAGAGTTTTTATGGTGATTCGTTGACTCGGAGTGTTGGCTTACGTATAAGGGAGAGATAGTAGAAAAAAAATTAACTAAGTTAAGATTGCGGGATTCAGGTAGGTGTATCGGTGGGTTGCAAGTTGGTGGTGAAAAGGAGTGGTGTTGATCCTATTTTACCCCAGCCTTTTCAATAAATTTGATAGTTTCTCATGCCTTATGTTTCATTCCCCCGATCATAATACATGTTCATGCATATCATGGGAAATCATGTATTCTCCTAATTATCGAAATAAGGAGTCCCAATTTTTCTAGCGGGAGAAATCGGCATTCCATAAGCTATAAACTCCAAACTCAAGTTGCGCGGTTCATAATGCATGTGCTTTAGTTTTATTGTATGTTCAAGTTCAGTCCACCGGCAATATCCGTAGCAAGCAATAAGATTCAATTTATGTCTTGGGTGTCCTTAATCTTTAATCTTGATTCTGGTTGAATTCATGCATTTGATGCCCTAGTTCTCTGGCCTAAATAGCCGCACCAAATCGTACAGAATATCCCTTCATATTCTACCCTTTCATGACTTTCGATTTGTCGAGGGAGTGTGGATGAACAATGGTGATGATAGGAGAGAGTGAGCGGGTTTTTGTTGATAAAGATTCTGGAAGGTTCATTTTAGCTAAGGTGGCAAGTATGGAGTATGCTTGAGGCTAGGCTTTTGATGGATGTCATGGTTATTTGAAGCATTTCGTGTTGTGTTTGTAAAAGTGGTTGTGTGATGGTTTATCTAGGTTTGTAGGTGGGGAATTGTTAAAGTGAAGTCTTGTGCATGGCTTAGTTAATTGGAAAAGTTAGTGAGTGTTTTCTTAAGAATAGTGCCCGGAAGTTGTCTTAATAAAGGATTGTAGAATTTGAAAAAGGTGTTTTATGGGTGTTGATTAGGAGTGTATACGTAATTATAAAGATAGGCTTGAACATCATATGTGTATATATGGATGGAGATTAAAGTTTATATTATCGATAAGTTTTGGTGTCTATGTTGATTTAGAAGTCTAAGCTAAACGCTCTTGTAAATTCATCATGCATAGCACTCATGTATTGTGAATATATCTCCTGTCCGAGGATATTAGTTGCAAGCCTTGGCCTTGCTATAAGTTGAATTGCGTATATGCCTATGAATAGTTCCCTAAGCTTCAAGACTTGTTGATGTGAATATGATGGTTGAAAATGGTAAGTATTAAGTGGATTAGAGTTGATTGAGTGGTAATAAGAATTATCTGTGAGATGAGGAATTGTAACAATGTGGATGTGTGTAAATTTATAATTCGGAATGGTGCTATGTTATGGTGTTAGGTGGAGGAATTGGTGACTCCAAATTAAGCTTGAAAATGAGGAGAGAGAGTTTGTCTTAGTTAGATTTGAATAGCCAAGATTGCAAATGCTTTGTGAGAATTATGAATTGAATCAAGTAAGTATGGTATTTGGGGAAAATAGTATTGCGGAGAAAGGGTGTGCGAAGGGTATTGATAAGCTTGAAACTAAGGAGTTGTACTGCGTGGGGTCTAGTACTTTTATTTTGATATAAGACTGATCGACCTACGCTCCGTACTTAAAATTGGGGTCGAGTTATAAA